>NW_024475265.1:0-1271 GCF_017654505.1 Polyodon spathula
CAGTCCCATGCCGGTTTTGCCTCTCTAACCCATGGGAGCACCAGAGCCAATGTGACTCTCCCTTTGGAATCCCCAGCAAAGACCGGCAACTTCGCACAGCTAGGACATGAACCTATGCCGTATGACTGGCCTTTCACACCACAGATCCAAAACTGCTGTGCTTTTACCAGGTGAGTCACTTGGGGACACCTATTTAAATGTTAATTAGCTGTACCTTCACTTCAGCTACTTAGATTGCATGGTACTAATCAAACCTTTATTTTCTTGTGGCTTTCCTGTAATGTACTCTATTTCTTTCTGTCTGTTTTTTTTTTTTTTTTTTTGATCATTCAGCTTTGTCCGCTTTCAAAACACTTTTGTAAATAGACGAATTACGAGAATTTGCTCTTAAAAATCCAGGCCTCAGTGACATGCTTTGTCTGCGAGTATGACCTTTGAAATAACTAAGCGTCCTACAGCCTGACAGTATTCTCCTCCAGCCCCTGCTGTTAACTCCCAGGCTCCATTCCCAGATGAGTCCCCTCTCCATAAGCCTGCACATCGTCTGAATTAACCAGGCAACCTCGTGGTGTCCGCCTGTCAAAACTCAACTGGGGGTCAAGAAAACAGCATTCGGAGAGATAATAGGACAGTAGTTGAAACGGAACCCTTGACATACTAGAACTAGGATGAAAATGGCTGCCTTCCATGTCTTTTCCAAGCTGTTTCTTTTTTTTTAATGGATCATGTGCCTTACAAATAAATTACATGTTTGAGTTATAATAATAATAATAATAATAATAATAATTCATGTCTACACACTGAAGCCATTTTAATTATTTTCTTTCAGAAAACTGTTCCTTTTACTTTAAAATACAATTTTATGTCTGTATTTCTGAAATGTGTCTTACTGTGCTGATGCACTGATTCTTTGTTGTAGTTTATGAGTTTATTGCGTCTTCAGATCATAACAAAAATCTCACCATTTACATGCTACTGTTTATGTAAACCAGAGGATTAATGAAAAGCTGAGAGTAAAGGTTAGCTAAATGCCTAATTACCCTCCTAATGCCTTACTTCCTATTCATTTACACTAGGTTCCCATGGCTTAAAAGAAATTGTACATATTAACTTCATGGGAACCTCAGAATACCAAGAACAACTGAAATACTTTTTTAATGACATTGCTCTGCCAATAATACAAATAGTACAAAATATGAAACATTTTGGAGGACTGTAAGTCTTCAATGGAGGTTTAGGTGCACTCCAGGGATATCCTGTACCTACTGATT
>NW_024475266.1:0-12000 GCF_017654505.1 Polyodon spathula
TGGCATTCATGAAATTGCAATATTGGTGTTGTTATTGTGTATATCATTTAATACATTATATAATGCCATTGTGTCCACATTTATATTATATTTTAGTATACTATATTAATAGTATGTGCTTATGTCATTGTATTTAGCCAGGAACTATTTGAGAGTAACTTAATTTAAATGGTATACAGAGCTGTGATGTTACATAGAGATAAGACAACATCAACAAAATACAACAGAAAGAACAGAACGACAGAGCAGTAAAACAGTCAAACAAAAGACTATCCTAAAAAATGACTAAATAGTGGTATAAAGTTAGGTAGCATCCTTAACTTGTCCAACTATAAACAGTAAGTTGCCATGACATTTTGAACCTTAGCTTGTCCATCCATCAACAGTCCAAAGCACCTTTGAGCATTGTTCCATAGTCCAATTTCTGTGTTCTTATGCATACTGTAGTCTTTTAGTCTTGTTCCCCTTTCTTATCAGAGGTATTCTTACTGCAACATATCCTTTAAGTCCTGATTTCATGAGTGACCTTCATACTGTTTATTTGATGGACAACGACACCTGTGCCTTCTGCCAGTTCTGTTGTCAATTCAAAGTTTGTCTTTTTTCTGTTCCTTAAAGATATTATCTTCAAGTATTGCTCATCCATATTAGACAGCATTTTGGGTCTTCCTGTCCTGAGTTTGTCAATTACAGATGATGTTTCTTTGTACTTGTTGATTATGCTTTGGATACCACACCTTGAAATGATATGAGCTACAGTGAGAAAGTTGAGCTATTCCCCCCCACTCAATGTTTTTCCTTCTTCATGCAAATCAAGGTTGTTGTAATAGTAGAAAACACTAGTGGAGGCTTTGAGTAAATTATTGATGCTCATAATGCATCAGAGAGTAGAAAAATGCAACCAACATGTCGAGAACTTTTTTTATATATATTATACTTATAAACCAGTGAAATGTTTTACAAACCAAAACCATGTTTGTTTTCCCCTTGTGCTCAGCATAATATGGAACTGTAGCAACTCCTTTAAATGAAAAACTAAAGAAGTGAAACTTACTTGTTGTTTTCTTGTGCCTTCAGCATAATATGGAACATGGAACAACTCTTTAAATGGAAAAACTAAAGAAGTGAAAACAAACCCTAAGAAAAAAAAGAGTACACTTTATGCCCATAAAAAGTTGCATAAGAACATAAAGTTGGGTTACAATAACAATTTAAATAAGAGAAAAATAAGCAGTGCTTACTCTCCAAATATGAACAGGTTAATTTGTCAAAATGCCTGAATAGCTTAATATGCCATAAATTACTTTTATTTCCTGCCTGTCACCTAAATGGCACCTGCATATGCACAGTAGGGCCACAGGCAAAAATGAAAGAGAAAGGCCTTGATTTATTGGAACGGGCCAGCACCTGCAACTTAGTAGCTCAGAAATTAGTCACAACTAGCACATTAGCACACCTAATCAGGCACGGTTCAGCACTTCAGTTTCTTTATTTCCCCATAAAGGAGGCAGTATAAGGCAGCCCCTGGGCCTCGCAGTGAGTGATAGGTGTGACCTACAGTGAACCACTTAATCCACATGGTAATGGGAGGTCTTGGAAATGTTAGCAAGGCGTGAAACTAGTTAAGGTCTTGTTTATTCAGGTGAAGGCCTCAAACCACCATTATTACACATGTTTGTTTGTTTGTTCACAGCCCTTCATTAATTTAATTTCTTTTTTTCTAAGTCATTATATGTACCAATGATAAAATGTTAAAGGCTCCATCTCCCCACCTTGGAGTAAAAACTATTAGCAACTTGTGATCTGGTCACTATATTCTACCTGGGAAAATATCAAGGATATGTTTAAAAGACCTAGTTAGCCTGAGCTGTTTCTTGACTGATACAGTCCTATACCTTCTGTTTTTATTCAGTGCATTTACTGTATTACAAATACTTGCAGATTTTTTTTTTCCCATATCCTTTGACTTTATAAAGAGTCCATAGATTACCAATTTACATATTGCATCTATAACAAAAAAAAAAAAAAAAAAAAAACACACAGAAGCTCCTTGTCCCCTCAATGCTTGGCTGAAGCATTGTCAGGTAATTTAGCCAGGGTCACAAGGTCAGCACTTGAGTCCTACCCCAGTAAGTTCAATGAGGGCTTTGATGTCTGTAAATTTTACAGCTCAGTTTTGTGGCTTATCCAGACCATACAATACATATATTCCACATGATTAATATTATAACTAAAAGACCTTCAAATCATAAGCCAAAATGAGTAAAAAAGACCAGATTAGCAAATGTGTTTGTATTTCAAGATGTCACATAATAACAAATGTCATCCTGTAACTGCAAACACCGCTACTACCCTCCATTTCCACAATTAAGTAAGTATAACCTAACCTCTTTTCTACTAAGAATGTCAATTAAAACATTGTACTCTACTGTTAGGAGTATTGCTTCAAGAAACCTTTAACTAGGTTCAATTTGGTAAATTCGAACAAATTTGCATTTGTTATTATGGATGTTACTGAGTGTAATACTAAGTTTACACTTTTGAAAAAAAATGTTAATCACAATACACAGCCTGTGCATCATATATCTAGTGGTTAATGAAAGTTCTTCTGTATTTTTCACACAATCTTCTGAAAATCTTCTCATTTATGGAGTTTTCTCTTTCTTTTCATAGTTATACAGCATTAGGCAGCATACATAGTCAGCAATCCCGGCAGTTGCAGAGTCCCAGTTCAACACTGACCTTACTTTTGGAAATCAGAAGTTGTTCAAACCAATAGATAGAATTATAAAGTGAATAACTCAAATAGTATGGACTCACTTTGTTGTGGCAGGGCATGGTCAGTTTGACTTAATGTCAAAACTCAGGCCTAACATACTGTAGACAAATCAGGTGCCTTTTATAAAACAGCTGCTGATCCTGCTTTCACAAAATGAGTGATACATATCATTTTTAAACTTCATCAGTACTGTCATGCAGTAAACAAGCAGTTGTTTTGGTCACTAGAAATGTGTTCTCTTAAATGTTATGACTACACCACCATGACACTGATATAGTTCTATACTCTTCTGCTGTTTTATTCTGTTCTGTATGTACTGTCGTGCATTAAACCAAGATTTGTTTTTGGCAACCAGCTGATAACGTATATAACCCATGTCAAACTCATTACATACCATCGTACACCTTGTTCTGTAGTTACACAGAATGAAGCAATGGTGCCATACATAAAGGCAGGATCTAGTTTGCCTCAGTGAACAGATCAATACATGGTGAAATGCAGTGGTCTGTAGATGTGACCTAGGTCATATCACAATTACTTTGTGCTTTTCTAACTGTAATGCACACTGTATTTCTCCTTATTGTGATGATTGTCTCCATTTGCTGTGCAGACAACTGTAGCTGAATAAGGTGTCAGTTTTGAATCATCTATCACAGCAGATCAGCTTAAGGTGAAAATCCATGCTAACAAACAGCACAAGCTACATGAGATTTAATGACACAACATCGTGATTCCAGCTGTCCAACTTTTTAAACTACCATATCAATGTGGAGCTTGGCATTAGTGTATCACGACTGGGTTAAAAAATAAACAGTAACACCTACTTAGACCTCTTAAAGGCATTTGTTATCATAGATCAGTGGAAGTACTAGGTATGACAAAGTTGAAATGGTGCTTCAAGGTATATTCTGTATGTACTATCCTTTTAAGTATGTATGGCACCCCTCAAGCTTTGCTGCAATAAAAGATACTTTCACAATATTTTCTTCTTATTATTTATAAATCTCTGAAGTTACTTCCTTCAGTTTTCATGTTTTTATTTGTGTATAAAAATAAATAACAAAAAACAGCTCAAGGAGCGAGTCAAGCTGATCCACCAAAAACCGGTGTAGATGTCAAAGATGATAATACAGTAACAGCATTTGGGGAGTATCTCTACTTTCACACTTAGCCTTTTGGCAGGGATTTATTAAGACAGAATAAGCCTGTGACTTTTCAATTCCAGCCATAATTTGTTTCTATATTACATCTTCAGATTCAATGTGTGATGGAATTTTTCCTATCTGAGGTTAGGAAGTTGAGGCCGATGATATGCTATAATAGGTTATCACAAGCCATATCTTTTGCAATATAAAAACACAACACATGTACATCTGTGGCCCAGTGTCAAAGCCTTAAATGTACATCAAAAATGCATTAAATCCACTGATTGGTATTCTGTTTGAACGGCTTGTCACCTCGAAATTTCTTTTGTAACGCACTACCTTGATTACCTTGAATTACTGTTGAATCTTTCCTGTAACAAGAGGGCTTGGAGAAAAAATACAGCAATACAGATGAAGCACTACCAGCTTGGGCATTTTCACAGTAGAAAAACATCTCATCTAGGATGTCATTTACACATATCCCAAATCAATTTAACCATTTGATAAGATGCTGTCCTACTGTAGAACGATGCAATATTTTATCATTATTTTTTCATGTATCTGTTTATAGGTTAGACCTTGCATGATGGTTTGCAGTTTCCTTTTTCTCATTCCGAGGAACTTTTGAAGGACTTCAGCAAAGGCAATATGATACTCTATTATTCTTTCATTGTGCACAACTGTCTTGGATCCAAAGCGAACAACTTTAACTAAATAAATACATACAAATTAAAAGTTGTGTTTTTCAGGCACTTGGTAATGCATCTACTGCTAATCAGTTTTTTTTTTTATTTATCGATAATGGGTCACAATCTGTATTACTGTGTAACGAGAAAAAGCCATCCAATAAAAGTGGTGTTGTCAGACTGGGTAGGCAGCTACGCGATTTTTTTTAAATTTTATTTATTTATTATCTGTAGATTTTATTTATTTATTATCTGTTAGATAATAAAAGCAATTTAATTGCAATGGGTTTGAACTTTTCAGTACACTTTCATTCATAACTGTCTTTTCAATGTGACCTATTTCTAGTGCAAGTTGGATTTTTATGCTCTGAAATAAGACACTTTTCTTTGATTCACTTCAAATCTCACGTGTTGTCCACTACATACAGATACACAATTCTATGACTGTTCTATGAATGTTTTGACTGGAAGTCTTTCTCATTGAGAAGAATTTATAGTCATAGAAATTCGTATTTGTTTATTTAGCAGACACCTTTATCCAAGGTGACTTACAGAGACTAGGGTGTGTGAACTATGCATCAGCTGCAGAGTCACTTACAACAACGTCTCACCTGAAAGACGGAGCACAAGGAGGTTAAGTGACTTGCTCAGGGTCACACAATGAGTCAGTGACTGAGCTGAGATTTGAACCGGGAACCTCCTGGTTACAAGCCCTTTTCTTTAACCATTGGGCCACACAGCTCCTAGTTGTAGAATGGTATACGTTTCTTTTAGCATTCCTACATACAGATAACCAAGCAGTAGTGTTGTTCTGCCAGTTAGCAGAGCAAATATATGTATAGGGACTCTTGGATCATCTTCAGACCAGGTCATGATAAGTATATGTACTGCATACCAAATAAAATGGTATTGGCTTGGCTGTTTGAGTTATTCACTGACGTCACACTTATTTTTTTGATGTATGTTGAAAACCAACTAAGCCTTGATATTCAGATTTCCAGCCAAATCACAAAATACTTGTGATTTACATATTGATTTGAATTTGGGATTCAGCCTTACGTAAATTACTTGTTTGCTAAAAGTTGTCATGTTGATTTCTCGTGAGGTAAAGAAAAAAAAAGGATCAGTAAAGGTTAAATTAATACAGCAATGGATCTCTGAACTAATATGAATATATATATATATATATATATATATATATATATATATATATATATATTGACCAAGATCTGATATGGCATAGGGGTGGGGGCGGGCGCAGGTATTATCAAATTAGCTGGTTAGTTTCTGTTGCTGAATAATATCTTCCCCATAGATCTCTCTGTTTCCCACACTCTTGTGAGGTTTTTTTTCTTGCTTGTTAAATCTGACTTGTTAGCTACAATATATATTGACTAAAAATCTAATGGAATAAATATATGGGTATGTTTACACACTTTACAAGACGAGATGGACCTACAGTTGTCATACAGGTTTCTTCTTGTTTACATGTGTCCATTTCAAATGTCACCGGTGGATTTATAGAGCTTCCTTCCAAAGAGATAAGAGGATGGTACACACTCGCTGACCATTATATGAAAATCCAATAGTCAGTTGAATTTCTAGACTCTGAGAGGGTTAATAATTAAGTTATGGCTGCCATCCAGATATTACATTCTGAAGTGAGCTGTGGAAAGCCAAAGTAATAGATTGAAAATACAGTTATTGCTTACCTACAAATTCCTTTGCTTTGGAGATAATGTGTATATCAGAAAAGTAGCTTTTTCTCCTCAGGCCTATTCAATAAATGAATGTTACACTGGGCCCTCTTATACAGAGTATCTTTGAAATGGGTTTTGTATTGATTTTTGTAACTACCCTGTTAGATGACGTTATCCCTTAGCGTGTCATTTCTAGATGGGTCTGCCCGGAGCAGGTCATTGAGGTGATAACTGTCATTTGGAGGGACAGAAAAGCAATCATAGCTTTTTCATTACTTACTGTTTCCCCCCTCCCCTCAAGTGGGATCACTTGACATATTATAGCTTCTGTGATTTAACTGCACTCTGAAATTAAGTGCTGGAATATAAAGCTGTGGCTTTAGGAAAATAAACGTGATGTCAAGGGATCAAATGTGCTGCAGGTCACAACCATGAACTTGTAATGGCAGACCCAGATGATTCAAGCTTGTATCTACATTTCCAAACAAGAGGTTTATTATTATGATATTATTTGGAGTGGTCACAATCTCTAATTTGAAGATGGCCCCATTTGATTTTGAACGCCATTTTAAGTTATTTCTCCTTATTGGTCCATTCCGCTTCCAGTGGCTACTAGGAGGAACCAGCTTTCTTTGTTCACCAATTATGCTAAAGTTTGGGTCAAACATTCTTCATTTAGACATTAAAAAGCAACAAGAGACAAACAAATCATCCTTACACAGGAAAATAACCAACTCATCCATAATCCAAATATTCAAGATGTCTTCCAAATACAGCTAAGAATACTTGAACATTTTCCGTAAGTACCATGTTCCATTAACTCATTAAGCTTTAACATTCTAAGGATGATGTTTATCAATCCACAGTAAAGGGCCTCTAACTGCTATACCTCACTTCGAACATGCACTGTGGTGATCTGGGTATGATTAAAACCTACAGTACCACTATAAAGGCAGAGCTGGAGTTTTGGGCAAGAGAACAGGAAGGAACCAATCATTCTTGTAAGAGGAATTACTGGCAACCTGGGCAAATAAATAAGGCAGTACTGTAATAACTGGCAATAATGCAATGAACATTTGAAAGTAAAAAAAATAAAATGACAGAAGTGACAAGCTTCTGACCACAAGGATGATGTTATCACCAAGAACCTTCTTTAAGAGCAAAGCTGAAAATCATTAACAGGTACCTTTCTTAGAATAAGAAAGAGCATCAGATAAAGTCTTTCGACGCTAACCAAACAGTATTTGGAAAATGACTGGTATACACAGCAAACGCTGAAACTCTTAGAACTTAAATTTTTACCTATATTGAGATCCTACCACAAAATCCTACCTGTAAAAGAGATATAAACCAAGCCCAAGAAGACAATAAAAAATCTCATAGATTTCCAAAAACATTGAACCCAACAATGAGTGAAGAAAAGTAAAAAGAGTCTCACCCCTTGGAACATCCCAGTGTCGCCTGCTAAAAACAAACAAACAATAAAATAATAAATCTATGCAATGGGTTCATTTCGGTGAACAAAAAATATTAGGAAGAGGAGCATCATTTAGCAACTCTACCCCCCTCCCCTTCCGAGGCTGGTAGTGAGGTGGTGGTGGTAATTCAAAAGCACGACAAGACTAAGTTTGCGAATTAGGCTTATATACATGTGACGGTGTGCCCACCCCTTGTGCATATTAATTTATGTATGCATTTCAATTGTATTTGTATTATATTATTATGATTATTATATTATACATGTTTGTGTGCGGACAGACTAAAGCCGACTTTATTATTTGATACCGGTGAAAAGTGTAGCTATCGTGGATGGGGTTAATTCCCCATCCCAATAAAGCCTGTGGGAATGTGTCTGGAGCCTTAATAACATAATTGTTTAATTAAGGCTCCAGCCACAGAATAAAAGACCCACTACAGGCTCAGAGTGGAGGACAGTTTTAGAGGAGTAAGAACAAATGCTACCAAGGAAGTGACCATAGTACTCATTTTGGTAACAAATATTATTATTGTGTGTGTGTTATTTTACTTTGGCCAATGTGCCCTTTGCTTTGGTGTCAGTGTTTTGTTTTTATTTTGAATTAAAATACAAGCTCAAATGTGCCGTTTTGACCCGTACCATTTGTGGTTCTGTTTCATTTCCTGGTCTGACGTTACCACTGCAGTCCTCACTGCCACAATACCTTATAGGTTAATTGGAACTTTCTGGTAATAGGCTTGTAGATTAACCAATGAATGTACCAGGCACTTAGGGTATAGATTTCCTGCCTGAAAATCTTGCAAGCATTATATTAAATATTATGTACCGGTCCAGTATTAGACCCTATCATGCAGTTACGGAATAAAGGATACATTAGGGGTTTAACTGGGTTTAAATAGGATGTTCATATTTATCTGAAGCATTGAGAGAGACATCTATAACTCCCTTGTGGGTTATTTGATCTATCCTAGTATTTGAAGAAACATCTTTAACTTGTTTGAACCTGTTATGCTTTCTGTCATTCATTTACTCTGTGTTCCTCTCTGTATACTGTAGATAGATTAATAAAAATGACTTTGCTATTTAGTGTGTGTGTGTGTGTGTGTGTGTGGTGTGTGTGTGTGTGTGTGTGTGTGTGTGTGTGTGTGTAAAACAAAATATAGACAATAATATACTCTTTGTCTAGATTACTTATAAGACCTTTTAATGATATTCTGAAACGATAATATTGATAGATACATTGTTTAAATGAACTATGTAACTCATTTTGTTTGTGAGCAGGCTTTCCTGTCTTGGTACTTGATAGACCCTTAATTACTTGATTTTTTTTCCAGGTGCCATCCCTACAGGGTCAGAAGTTTTATTGTAAAATAAAGAACTGTACAGTGAGACAGTCGGCCAATAAAGTTCACTGATGCCATAACATATCTGGTCAATTAATTTCACACCTATACATTGAAATGGAAACCAAGGTAACAGATGCCTTTGAAGAGAACTAGCAATGGATATATGCATGTCAGGCAAGTGTATAGATTTTAGGAATAATGTTGTTTCAAACATTGATCTCTAATAATAATCTTTAATGGTTATGTTAATACAGTGCACTCCATTTATAAGAAAAGCTGATATTTGAATCAAACACATATAGTGATCAAAACCACTGGGACAAAATCATTCCTATACCAACCAATTTAAAATACTTTGCTTGTAAGAATACAAAAAAAACTGTTGGTAAAAATCAAAAAAATTCGACAAAACTTTAACTAGTGCGCCACATAATCCGTCAAGTGTCGCACCTGCAAAACGTTATAACGTCCTGTATTACTATGCAGTGCAGTGTACAACCATTAAAGCTGTTTTTGAATTTGATCACATCTCGCGTGATTAGGCAGTGTACGCAGCGTGGATAGTGCAATGATGCAGGAAACACTGCATTCACATTATTTATAATCCTGACGTGACTGTGATACGACACTTGTGCAAGTTTTTTTTTTTTTTTTGTGTTATCTGTTGGTGAAAATGTGCTTCAATAAAGTGTCACAAACTGATACTGATCAACAACTATACTGATCAGAATGACCAGCACTATTTATTTTATTCTCCCCCTTTCTCACAGGTATCTTGGATTCTGTGTTGCTTCCCCTGACCCCCAAGATGAACAACCAAAGACCACACACCAGGTAAGTAAAGTCTCAATTCACTTTATTACAGAGTTCACACGCATAAACGAAACAACCCTATAACAAAACTATCCAATGGACTAGACAATAAGAATCATAAATATATACATATGTATGGGTACCTCAGCACACCACCCAGGTCCTAACTAAGCTCAATTAACACCAATATACAACCCCACACACCTCAGCGGCCCCTCTATTGGTATAACATAATGCTTGCTATACAGGTGTCTATTAACTGTTGGCTACAGGTTCATAATATTATGTCCAATATACATATATCTATATAGAGACAAAATAACTCTAGCAACGAGATAGTAAATATTAATCTGCATAATATTTATACACAAAATTAATCTTTAGCAGCAAGTTAATTTAATCCATTGGAAATAGAAAGAATGATCTTTAGTTACTACCAGTAATCCCCTTACAAAAAAAGCAGTCCATTTAATAAGATACGTTTATTTTTTATTGCAATTCCCAGCACAATAGCTATTCAAATTTTATCAAGTGCAATATACGTTTGCATGCTCTTTAACTCTAACATAGTTCGTCAAGTGGTGATCACTATTATCAATCTTTGGAAAAGAAAAAACAAGTACTTCCCAAAACCACAAGGTTTGTCCCAGTCTCTCCTCTCGTGAACACGTCTTATTGTATTTCACCATTCGCCTTTCCAGACTGTCAAAACCAAATTGATCACATCCGTAAGTTCCACAGCCTGCCAGTACTTCCTGGATCATCGCTCTCGACCATCGCTGTCCCTCACCCTCACCCTCACCCTCACCGGCCTCTGGTAAGCGAAAGGGTCTGACAGTTTTGGTTCTCTAGTGTAGTGGCATTCATCATCAAGGTTTTCGGACGAAGGACCTTAGGCGAAGAGAGCTGGTAGCGAAGGCGAGTGGGAGTGTGTATAGTGGGGTGTCCGGAGGGAGTTCGGAGAAAAGGCCACAACAAAAAACGATAATATAGTACTATCTTCGGGCGTCAATTCATCAAATTGCAAAGAAGTCACCCTTTTAGGTCCCAAACCCCCAATCCATTTCCAAAGGTACCCCTTTTTTTAGTCCAACTCCAGGCGACTGTTGTTCACTGTTGTCAGAAGGTTAACCAATTTTCATTTTAGGAAATATAGGTTGCCTCACCCCTTTTAGTGTGTGTGCAAGGTCCTTGCATCTAGGCTTAATGAAAAACTGTGAGATTTGCATCACAACAGAAAATAAGTAAGCCACAGATGTTTAAATGCAGTGGTAGTCATGACATTAAAATACTGTACTGTGATGTCATTTTAATTAAAAGGCCATTATTTGTAATACCATACAACAGTTAAAACTAGGCACCCTCACGAGACGATTGTTTCTTAAGTATACTGTAATAAAGTAGGATTCTGCAGCCTTGAGTAAACATAATTGTCATCATATAACAAGCTGCTTACCCACGAGGACTTGTTGTTTTATATTGTCCTCAGTGATTGAGCACTATTAACATCTGTATATTGTATTTAAACTGCTGATGGCACGTCTTTGCTAAATGCAATGCAACAAGAGTGACCAAGGACAGTGTAAATGATCAGGCTGAAGTCTTGAGTTACAGTTTAAAACTGGTGTTGGATTTATTTTTCTTACACTGTGGTGGCAAAACAACTGCTGATAAAACAAACAAAATAAACCTAGCACTCAGATGGAGCACTAAGCTAACAGTACTTTGTGTGGAACAAATACTAGATTTCTTACTCACGTTTTGGTTTCTTTTTGTTACTTCTGCTTCCTTACGCCTCGATACCCCCATCACAAAGCTATCAGCTAAGCTGTTTCTATTGATGAGTAATTCATTAAGGAAAGCAGCTGTGGCCTTTTCGTGGACATGCTTTACACTTCAGCCAGGGAACAAGCTCTTATTATTCTCATACTAAGTTTGATTCTGCATCACAGTAATCATATTGGTACGCTTTTAAGAATTATATGCCTATAAGAATCAAAACACCAGGGATGGATGTAATTCTTATAAACATAGTGCACTGTACTGTCAAATTT
>NW_024475267.1:0-9000 GCF_017654505.1 Polyodon spathula
TGGAATTTGGATTGTACATTTTCATGGCCTGCCTTGTTCAGATATGCATCTGTTAGCAAAGGCTTTGTGCAGTGATCGGTGCATTGCACGCCAACAAATGACATATGTACAGTAGATGAACTGTATGCATAAACCAGATAGTAGTTTTTAAATTCTCTTTTTTCTCATTATTATAAACCTACTATGAAATACTATCATTTAGTCATATTTGACAAAAAATAGTATATTATATATTATATGAATGAATAAATGAATTTACTATATAATATCCAAAAATCCAGTGTACTTTATTTTTGTATTTGCATGCTTTATTTTCAAGTTCCTGATTACTATAATCATGGGAGTAGTCAGTTGACGAGAACCTAGAAAATACAAAAAACGTTATCCCGAGGCGAAAGGTTGCCATATTGAAAAACGACTACAATACAATACATCAACAACAGCG
The DNA here is from genome assembly GCF_017654505.1 of Polyodon spathula. Classification (NCBI taxonomy): domain Eukaryota; kingdom Metazoa; phylum Chordata; class Actinopteri; order Acipenseriformes; family Polyodontidae; genus Polyodon; species Polyodon spathula. The sequence continues at coordinate 446 of NW_024475267.1, forward strand.
TTCCAGTGATGCATGGTGGATCCTTTGCCAGATTGCTCTATTTGGAACATTTTTCCAAAAAAATCTACATTATATATTGTATAATTGATACATGCAATGTTTTTTTTTTCTTTCTTTTCATTGATTATGTGTATTTAACATGGCATTCAGCAACAAATATATTTTTCTAACAGTTAACACTGGCATGAGCCTAATGACTATTTCACTATGACCATAATGTTGGCAAAAAGGAACGTGCACCATTGTTTGTTTTTGCACTATTGATTGTTTGATGTAAGCAAAGAGGTTAAACTGGCCTAATAATCAGAACTGTGGACTAAATGACTAGGGTCCACGCGTTCATACCCAAGCGCAGCTATAGATAACCTAATTAGAGATTAGCCCTCTTATGCACCTGCAAACAGCTGTTATTTCTAAGTGTGAATTTGTGTTATCTGGTGGGACTGTATTACTCTGCTATAGATGCAGTGGAGATTAGAGTTAACCAGGTTTCAAATCCCAGTGTAGCTTAGCAACAGTACTTTGTTTTCTGAGGACAATCCACCTCACCTCCTAGTTCCTCAACAGAAAACCCCTCAAATGTGAAATTACTGCTGTGGCAATCTTGTGTGTGTAAATATATCTATATATTATTATAATATATATAGATAGAGAATATTATATATATATATATAGATAGAGATATAGAGTATATTATATATATATATATATATATACATATAATATATATAATATATATATATTAATTTCATTCATAATATCATTGTTTCCTGACAAAAAACAACACAAGAGGGAGCCCCGGAAACATATACAAGTCAGCTGCTGACATTAAAATAACGAAATCTGAATATTGCCTGATTGCATTCCCAGTTGGGAATACTTCCATCCACGGAATGTTCCTAATTGAATTCTTGGTCACTAAATACATTTCTCCCTAATGTTAACTTGCTTTGGAGATGATGACAGGATGGGCTGTCTCATACCTCTGGCTGAGCAAGGGCACAGGAACTACGGGTGCTGGGGGTGCAGAAGCAACCCTTTGGCTTTGCGTGGCTTTCATCATATACAGGGGTTACAGTTTTGTTCAATGGCTTTCAGCAACCCCACTTTTAAAAGTTGGTTCAGCCCCCCCTGGGGGGGGGGGGTGCAACGGGCTTCTTCTATTACCTCTGTTACCTAAATCAATAACCTTGATCTATCCTATTGGAACTAGATAGGAGCAAATCGCACGGTGGATTTGTAAGTTACTCTAATTTTTATATTTAACGTCCGTAAGAGAGTGAGTAGTTTAGACACACGCTGGCATTATATTTGTCACCGTCAAGATACGAGTCACAAGTTTTTAAATTAACTTTGTACTATTAGAAACTTACCACATAAGACAGAAGCTACCCTGTCCTACCAGTCCGTTACTTCATAATCAAAGAGCTTGTTTGTTATAAAAGTAAAACTATTAAAGTTAGGTAAATAGTTGGATAAAAGTTTCACGATAAAACTTTCGTAGAATGAAGGTAAATTTTTTCACAGCTGCTTAAAACTTTTGCACAGTACTGTATATTCTATTGCATATTATTATGTAAGAGTATTCAACCCCCTGAGCCAATACTTGGTAGAACCACCTTTGGCATCAATTACAGCTGTAAGTGTTTTGGGGTACGTCTCTACCAGGTTTACATATCTGGATTGTGCAATATTCGCCCATTCTTCTTGGCAAAATTTTTCAAGCTCTGTTAAGTTGGATGGGAATCGTTGTTTGACCTCAATCTTCAAGTCTTGCCACAGATTCTCAATCAGACTCAAGTCCGGCCTTTGACTGGGCTATTCTAGGACATTCACTTTCTTGTTTTTTAAGCCCCTCCAGTGCTGCTTTCCATGTGTTGTTAGGGTCATTTTCCTGCTGAAAGATAAACCTCTGTCCCAGCCTTAGGTCTTTTGCAGACTGAAGCAAGTCTTTTTCAAGGATTTGCCTGTATTTAGCTCCATCCATTTTCCCTTCTATCCTGACAAGTGTCCCACTCCCTGCCGATGAGAAACCTCGCCATATTATGGTGCTTCCACCACCATGCTTCACAGTAGAGATTGTCTTACCTGGATTATGTGTTGTGTTGGGTTTGCTCCAGACGTAACACTTTGGATTTAGGCCAAATAGTTCAATTTTTGTTTCATCAGACCACAGTATCTTTTCAGAGTCTCCCACATGCCTTTTTACAAATTCTAAGCAGGCCAGATTTGTGGAGTACCTCAGCTATTGTTGACACATGGGCAGTTTCTCTCATCTCAGCCATGGAACACTGTAGGTCATTCAGCCTCTTTGTGGCTTCTCTAATCAATGCCCTTCTTACCTGCAGCTCAGTTTGGGAGGACGGCCTGATCTAAACAGATTCTGGGTGGTGCCGTATACATTACACTTCTTAATGATCGACTCGACTGTGCTCCAAGGGATATTCAATGCCTTTGAAATCTTTTTATACCCCTCCCCTGATCTGTGCCTTTCCACAACTTTATCCAGGAGTTGTTTTGAAAGCTCCTTGGTCTTCATGGTAGTATCTTTGCTTTGAATGCACTACCCAACTATGGGACCTTACAGAGACAGGTGTATTAACCCTTGCTGTCCATTTATTCAGCGCATGCCAGGTCCAATTTATTTTCACATGCTCTGTTTTTAAAAGTATATTTTTTTCACAGTAAAAACAGGTTTAAAAAGCACTGCATACAAACATGACACTCAGTACTGCATCTCCACCCTGCCCTCTTTGTTTGCTGTAGTTTATCACATACCTCTGCATATTCATATTCTACTGAAATTCATCTCCTTATTCTTACCCTTGTCGATCACTAAACTCTTCAATAATGCTATCCAAGTCATTGTTTTATTACTATAACGTCTCAAAAAGCTTGGCAAATGTCCACGGTTTTCTTTGAGCACTGGATGCGGAAGCATCTATCTAGTTTATGTCTCTGTTACGTCTGTGGTGCAGGGAAATTATGCTATTGTACTGACGAAGGCCAGTGACTGCAACGAGTCTGCATGAATTTGCTTCATTATTTTTTTCATAATGATGTTATAATAATAAATATAAGCTTTCAGCAGATACCTGGTGAGTGCTTGACTTTTTATGACGCCTATAGCATACCATCAATACAAGAATATTGCTCTTTTAGATGTAGATGTATTTTTTTATGTTATGAGTCCAGGCCGAAATGCTACCTCATTGGGATGGGGTCAATCCCATTGCCTTGAGGACTGTTAAAAATCTAGTACGGTAAATTCAGTAATACGAGGCGCAGACACATCTGTTTCATCTTGTGTAGACAATTTACTTTACCAAAGCTGACCTGAATAAGAACAAATACCAGAACAAGATCTGACCATCCCTTTCTGTCAAAGTGAGACTTAGTTTGAATTATTTTCCAGGGTAGCACCAAATGTGTCAAACTATACTTTGGAAACACAAAATTAAATAAATAAATAAATAAATACTTGCAGACAAACATATTCTTTTAAATAGAATCATCAAACCATCCAATGTATGTATTTATATATTTCAGAAGTACTAAAGTGGGTTATGTAATGTTTAATTGTTAAGTCAATATTACAACAAGCATAATATCAAAAAATTCCCAAATCATATGCACTAAAAAAAAGCCGATTCTCTCTCAACAACACAACGTGCTGATTTTATATCGGTCTCGAGGCAAGTCCCACCTGTGCTAGAGCAGGATACACTGTGCTTCTTTTTTTGTTAATTGTTTTGGTGTATTAGTTTGCTTGTTCCTGTTGTCACGGTAATCCTCTCTAATAACATTATTGCTAACTTATGTGTTTCAGTCCATTCATAAAACAAAACCCAAACCCACTTTAGTACTTCTGAAATATATAAATACATACATTGGATGGTTTGATGATTCTATTTAAAAGAATATGTCTGCAATGTATTTATTTATTTTTATTTATTTATTACGTTTTCTTATGGTTTTATTTCCAAGTATAGTGTTTGACACATTGGTGCACCCTGGAAAAGAATTCCAACTCAGTCTCACTTTGACAGAAAGGATGGTCAGATTCTTGTTCTGGTATTGTTTTGCGTATTCAGTTAGCATAACACAAACTTGATATATATAAGATTAGGAGTTTGGTCTACGCAGAAAGATGAATAAGATTTTGGCTTCCTAAAAATGTCAATGAACAGTCCTCAAGGCAATGGGATTGACCCCATCCCAATGAGGTAGCATTTCGGCCTGGACTCATAACATAAAAAAATACATCTACATCTAAAAGAGCAATATTCTTGTATTGATGGTATGCTATAGGCGTCATAAAAAGTCAAGCACTCACCAGGTATCTGCTGTTAAGCTTTATATATGTTTATTATTATAACATCATTATGAAAAAATAATAGTAATTTAAGCAAACTTCATGCAGACTCGTTTGCGTGAGCAACCTCAGATGCCGGAACAGCATGTCATCGTATTAAATAGCATATTTCCCCTGCACCACAGACGTAACAGAGACATAAACTACTGATGCTTGCTTCCGCATCCCGTGCTCAAAGAATATCACAGAGCCTTTGCCAAGCTTTTTGAGATGTTATAATAAAAAATAATGACTTGGATCGCATTATTGAGGAGTTTGGTGATAAATCGAGTGGTCAGGAGATGATTTATCAGTATGCACGACTATGACGAGGTATGTGATAAATACAGCAAACAAAAGGTGGGGCTTGGCTGGAGAAGCAGTACTGAGTGTCCTTTTGGTATGCAGTGTCTTTTAAACCTGTTTTATGTTGAATAAAATTACTTTTAAACAGAGCGTGTGAAAATAAACTGGACCTGACAAGCACTGAATAAATGGACAGCAAAGGGTTAAATACACATCTGTCTCTGTAAGGTCCCACAGTTGGGTAGTGCATTCAAAGCAAAGATACTACCATGAAGACCAAGGAGCTTTCAAAACAATTCTGGGATAGAGTTGTGGAAAGGCACAGATTAGGAGAGGGGTATAAAACGATTTCAAAGGCATTGAATATCCCTTGGAGCACAGTCAACTTGATCATTAAGAAGTAGAAGGTGTACAGCACTACCCAAAATCTGCTTAGAGCAGGCCGTCCTCCCAAACTAAACAGCTGGGTTAAGAAGGGCATTGATTAGAGAAGCCACAAAGAGGCTGAATGACCTACAGTGTTCCATGGCTGAGATAGGAGAAACTGTCCATGTGTCAACAATAGCTGAGGTACTCCACAAATCTGGCCTGCTTAGAATTTGTAAAAAGGCATGTGGGAGACTCTGAAAAAATCCTGTGGTCTGATGAAACAAAAATTGAACTATTTGGCCTATATGCAAAGTGTTATGTTTGGTGCAAACCCAACATAACACATCACCCAGGTAGAGCACCATCCCTCCTGTGAAGCATGGTGGTGGCAGCATCATAATATGGGGATGTTTTTCATCGGCAGGGAATGGGAAGCTTGTCAGGGTAGAGGGCAAAATGGATGGAGCTAAACACAGGCAAATCCTTGAGGAAAACCTGCTTCAGTCTGCAAAAAACCTAAGACTGGGAAGGAGATTCACCTTTCAGCAGGACAATGACGTAAAAGCACACAGCCAAAGTGACACTTGAGTGGCTTAAAAACAAGAAAGTGAAAGTCCTAGAGTGGCCCAGTCAAAGCCCGGATTTGAATCTGACTGAGAATCTGTGGCAAGACTTGAAGATTGCTGTCCACCAACAATCCCCATCCAACTTGACAGAGCTTGAACAATTTTGCCAAGAAGAATGGGTGAATATTGCATGATCCAGATGTGCAAACCTGGTAGAGACGTACCCCAAAAGACTCACAGCTGTAATTGCTGCCAAAGGTGGTTCTACCAAGTATTGACTCAAGGGGGTGAATACTTATTCAGTATATAATACGCATGGTATATATATATATATATATACAGTACTGTGCAAAAGTTTTAGGCAGGTGTGAAAAAATGTTTTAAAGTAAGAATGCTTTCAAAAATAGCACGTTAGAAAATAGGTGGATATAATGGATTGAAATTATCAAAATGAAATTATGTTTGTTAGAGAAACATAATACTTCATGGCTGGACCATCCTGTCCCATTCAAGACAGAATAAACCATTCTAAAGATTATAATGTTTCATTGAGATTTTTGACACTGAAGCAGTAGAACCTGCCAATGTTTATATTACGGTCGCTACACAGATTTGATGAGTGGAGAGAATGCCTGCAATTTATATTTTAATCTTCATTGAATTGTTTAGTGGCACGCTAAACAGAGGATAGATCAAGGTTATTGATTTAGGTAACAGAGGTAATAGAAGAAACCTGAGCCTCTCTCAGCCCAGTGGCACTGGAACAATTTTTAAAGTGGGGTTGCTGAAAGCCATTGAACAAAACTGTAACCCCTGTATATGATGAAAGCCACGCAAAGCCAAAGGGTTGCTTCTGCACCCCCAGCACCCCTAGTTCCATTCCTGTGCCCGATTCTCAGCCATAGTATGAGACAGCCCATCCCCTGTCATCAGCTCCAAAGCAAGTTACATTATGGAGAAATGTAATTAGTGACCAAGGAATTCAATTAGGAACATTCCGTGGATGAAGTATTCCCCACTGGGTAATGCATAATCAGGCAATATTCAATTTCGTTATTTTAATGTCATCAAATGCAGGAACCTGACTTGTATAGTCCTTTGTTCCGGGGCTCCCTCGTTGTGTTTGATTTTTGTCAAAACATATGATCTATATGATATATTGATGATGAAATTATATATATTATATATATATATATTATATATAATATATATATATATATATATATTTACACAAATGCCACAGCAGATAATTTCACATTTGAGGGGTTTTCTGTTGAGGAACTAGGAGGTGAGGTGGATTGTCCTCAGAAAACAAAGTACTGTTGCTAAGCTACACTGGGATTTGAAACCTGGTTAACTCTAATCTCCACTGCATCTATAGCAGAGTAATACAGTCCCACCAGATAACACAAATTCACACTTAGAAATAACAGCTGTTTGCAGGTGCATAAGAGGGCTAATCTCTAATTAGGTTATCTATAGCTGCGCTTGGGTATGAACGCGTGGACCCTAGTCATTTAGTCCACAGTTCTGATTATTAGGCCAGTTTAACCTCTTTGCTTACATCAAACAATCAATAGTGCAAAAACAAACAATGGTGCACGTTCCTTTTTGCCAACATTATGGTCATAGTGAAATAGTCATTAGGCTCATGCCAGTGTTAACTGTTAGAAAAATATATTTGTTGCTGAATGCCATGTTAAATACACATAATCAATGAAAAGAAAGAAAAAAAAAACATTGCATGTATCAATTATACAATATATAATGTAGATTTTTTTGGAAAAATGTTCCAAATAGAGCAATCTGGCAAAGGATCCACCATGCATCACTGGAACGCTGTTGTTGATGTATTGTATTGTAGTCGTTTTTCAATATGGCAACCTTTCGCCTCGGGATAACGTTTTTTGTATTTTCTAGGTTCTCGTCAACTGACTACTCCCATGATTATAGTAATCAGGAACTTGAAAATAAAGCATGCAAATACAAAAATAAAGTACACTGGATTTTTGGATATTATATAGTAAATTCATTTATTCATTCATATAATATATAATATACTATTTTTTGTCAAATATGACTAAATGATAGTATTTCATAGTAGGTTTATAATAATGAGAAAAAAGAGAATTTAAAAACTACTATCTGGTTTATGCATACAGTTCATCTACTGTACATATGTCATTTGTTGGCGTGCAATGCACCGATCACTGCACAAAGCCTTTGCTAACAGATGCATATCTGAACAAGGCAGGCCATGAAAATGTACAATCCAAATTCCAAAATTTGACAGTACAGTGCACTATGTTTATAAGAATTACATCCATCCCTGGTGTTTTGATTCTTATAGGCATATAATTCTTAAAAGCGTACCAATATGATTACTGTGATGCAGAATCAAACTTAGTATGAGAATAATAAGAGCTTGTTCCCTGGCTGAAGTGTAAAGCATGTCCACGAAAAGGCCACAGCTGCTTTCCTTAATGAATTACTCATCAATAGAAACAGCTTAGCTGATAGCTTTGTGATGGGGCTATCGAAGCGTCAGTAAGCAGAAGTAACAAGAAGTAACCAAAATTCAAGTAAGACATCTAGTATTTCTTCCACACAAAGTACTGTTAGGTTATTGCTTCTATCACATAAGATCTCCATCATAGTTATTACTCTGATTATTGTCTAGCTCTAGCTTAATTTAGTAATATGATAGATGGGCAAAGACCGATGCAGGCGGAAGCAGTACTACAGGAAACAAACCAAAACCAGAAACATGCCGATGGGGTTGCCACACAAAGGACGGGAGTATAAGACTTGCGGCACCCCCGGACTTTCTAGTTAGGGTTAATCGGGGGGGATGAACTGTCGGTCCGGATACAACTGATGTCTTTGTAGGAATTCTACGCACAACTTGGGGGACCACCCACAGTATAAGTTTCTTTTGCGCATTGTTGTACTGGAACTTG
>NW_024475268.1:0-3000 GCF_017654505.1 Polyodon spathula
CACGGCTAGCCCGGATAGACTGTATATAACTCGAGACAAACTGGGGCTGGTCACCTCTACCCACAGCGTTCCAAAGACGGCCTCAGCAGTGAATTGACAAGAACGTACAGAGGTTAATCACGTGCTCAATCACACTCTCTTCATTGAGATGTTGACAAGAGCCTGATCATTTACACTGTCCTTGGTCACTCTTTTGCATTGCATTTAGCAAAGACGTGCCATCAGCAGTTTAAATACAATATACAAATGTCAATGGTGCTCAATCACTTACGGTCTGATGTGCTTCTTTTATTTAGTTGGGTGCAAAATTACTGGACATTGAGTCTGAGTCGGTAGAGTGGGAAATGGTGACAGCGACCCAGTGAGAAAACTAACATAAATAAGTTGCTGCAAGTATACAGTAATACCTAGTTATAGGCGTAAACTACACTTATCACGTAGCGGTAGCTCAACAAAGCTGTATCTAGATTCCTAGATTTAAGGAGGCCTATGTTCGAAAGAGACCCCTCAAACTACGGATACGAACAATATACCTACTGTTTAATGGCCTCCGACGTCAAAATGACATTAACAGTCATATGAGTTCTTTGTTTTCAGAGCCTCCCCAGGACTACACAACTGGACAACATACCCACAATGCACACATTACCGAACTTAGTTTTACTCGTAATGTAATGTCTAAAAGACATTCCTATTCGTCCAGGACGCACGATGCTATTCGTCGACATACGAATGCTGCTTACTTATTTTGTGTTCTGATGCAAATCTCACAGTTTTTCATGAAGCAGAGATGCTGTTTGGTGTGGCACATTTTTTCGTTTGCTTTGGTTTTTCTGTACGTGTTGGTGATTTTCACTTGGATATAAAGGATTACCATGGAGACTGTTGTCATCTCACTCACCTGAATTCCATCAGATCATTAACCCTGTTTTCACTATAAAAACTGCGGCTTCAGGATATAAAGGTAGAGCACGGAAAAGAGGCTGAGAGGCCGGTGAGGGTGAGGGTGAGGGTGAGGGACAGCGATGGTCGAGAGCGATGATCCAGGAAGTACTGGCAGGCTGTGGAACTTACGGATGTGATCAATTTGGTTTTGACAGTCTGGAAAGGCGAATGGTGAAATACAATAAGACGTGTTCACGAGAGGAGAGACTGGGACAAACCTTGTGGTTTTGGGAAGTACTTGTTTTTTCTTTTCCAAAGATTGATAATAGTGATCACCACTTGACGAACTATGTTAGAGTTAAAGAGCATGCAAACGTATATTGCACTTGATAAAATTTGAATAGCTATTGTGCTGGGAATTGCAATAAAAAATAAACGTATCTTATTAAATGGACTGCTTTTTTTGTAAGGGGATTACTGGTAGTAACTAAAGATCATTCTTTCTATTTCCAATGGATTAAATTAACTTGCTGCTAAAGATTAATTTTGTGTATAAATATTATGCAGATTAATATTTACTATCTCGTTGCTAGAGTTATTTTGTCTCTATATAGATATATGTATATTGGACATAATATTATGAACCTGTAGCCAACAGTTAATAGACACCTGTATAGCAAGCATTATGTTATACCAATAGAGGGGCCGCTGAGGTGTGTGGGGTTGTATATTGGTGTTAATTGAGCTTAGTTAGGACCTGGGTGGTGTGCTGAGGTACCCATACATATGTATATATTTATGATTCTTATTGTCTAGTCCATTGGATAGTTTTGTTATAGGGTTGTTTCGTTTATGCGTGTGAACTCTGTAATAAAGTGAATTGAGACTTTACTTACCTGGTGTGTGGTCTTTGGTTGTTCATCTTGGGGGTCAGGGGAAGCAACACAGAATCCAAGATACCTGTGAGAAAGGGGGAGAATAAAATAAATAGTGCTGGTCATTCTGATCAGTATAGTTGTTGATCAGTATCAGTTTGTGACACTTTATTGAAGCACATTTTCACCAACAGATAACACAAAAAAAAAAAAAAACTTGCACAGTGTAGTAGCACAGTCACGTTTGATTATAAATAATGCAGTGTTTCCTGCATCATTGCACGATCCACGCTGTGAACGTGCCTAATCACGCAAGATGTGACTCAAATTCAAAAACAGCTTTATTGGCTGTGACGTGACGTGCATAGTCACATGTGCCCTGAAATGATTCTTATAAGCGGATTGCTTGATTCTTACAAGCAAAGTATTTTAAATTGGTTGGTATAGGAATGATTTTGTCCCAGTGGTTTTGATCACTATATGTGTTTGATTCAAATATCAGCTTTTCTTATAAATGGAGTGCACTGTATTAACATAACCATTAAAGATTATTATTAGAGATCAATGTTTGAAACAACATTATTCCTAAAATCTATACACTTGCCTGACATGCATATATCCATTGCTAGTTCTCTTCAAAGGCATCTGTTACCTTGGTTTCCATTTCAATGTATAGGTGTGAAATTAATTGACCAGATATGTTATGGCATCAGTGAACTTTATTGGCCGACTGTCTCACTGTACAGTTCTTTATTTTACAATAAAACTTCTGACCCTGTAGGGATGGCACCTGGAAAAAAAATCAAGTAATTAAGGGTCTATCAAGTACCAAGACAGGAAAGCCTGCTCACAAACAAAATGAGTTACATAGTTACATATAACTGCATTATCAACTTATTTTCAGAATATCATTAAATCTGTTTCTCTAATAATTTGTATATTTTGTCTTACACACACACACACACACATACACACACACACACACCACACACACACACACACACACACACACACACACACACTTTTAATCTATCTACAGTATACAGAGAGGAAGACAGAGTAAATGAATGACAGAAAGCATAACAGGTTCAAACAAGTTAAAGATGTTTCTTCAAATACTAGGATAGATCAAATAACCCACAAGGGAGTTATAGATGTCTCTCTCAATGCTTCAGATAAATATGAACATCCTATTTAAACCCAGTTAAACCCCTAATGTATCCTTTATTCCGTAACTGCA
>NW_024475269.1:0-6874 GCF_017654505.1 Polyodon spathula
TGATAGGGTCTAATACTGGACCGGTACATAATATTTAATATAATGCTTGCAAGATTTTCAGGCAGGAAATCTATAGTACAAGTGCCTGGTACATTCATTGGTTAATCTACATACCTGTTACCAGAAAGTTCCAATTAACCTATAAGGTATTGTGGCAGTGAGGACTGCAGTGGTAACGTCAGACCAGGAAATGAAACAGAACCACAAATGGTACGGGTCAAAACGGCACATTTGAGCTTGTATTTTAATTCAAAATAAAAACAAAACACTGACACCAAAGCAAAGGGCACATTGGCCAAAGTAAAATAACACACACACAATAATAATATTTGTTACCAAAATGAGTACTATGGTCACTTCCTTGGTAGCATTTGTTCTTACTCCTCTAAAACTGTCCTCCACTCTGAGCCTGTAGTGGGTCTTTTATTCTGTGGCTGGAGCCTTAATTAAACAATTATGTTATTAAGGCTCCAGACACATTCCCACAGGCTTTATTGGGATGGGGAATTAACCCCATCCACGATAGCTACACTTTTCACCGGTATCAAATAATAAAGTCGGCTTTAGTCTGTCCGCACACAAACATGTATAATATAATAATCATAATAATATAATACAAATACAATTGAAATGCATACATAAATTAATATGCACAAGGGGTGGGCACACCGTCACATGTATATAAGCCTAATTCGCAAACTTAGTCTTGTCGTGCTTTTGAATTACCACCACCACCTCACTACCAGCCTCGGAAGGGGAGGGGGGTAGAGTTGCTAAATGATGCTCCTCTTCCTAATATTTTTTGTTCACCGAAATGAACCCATTGCATAGATTTATTATTTTATTGTTTGTTTGTTTTTAGCAGGCGACACTGGGATGTTCCAAGGGGTGAGACTCTTTTTACTTTTCTTCACTCATTGTTGGGTTCAATGTTTTTGGAAATCTATGAGATTTTTTATTGTCTTCTTGGGCTTGGTTTATATCTCTTTTACAGGTAGGATTTTGTGGTAAGATCTCAATATAGGTAAAAATTTAAGTTCTAAGAGTTTCAGCGTTTGCTGTGTATACCAGTCATTTTCCAAATACTGTTTGGTTAGCGTCGAAAGACTTTATCTGATGCTCTTTCTTATTCTAAGAAAGGTACCTGTTAATGATTTTCAGCTTTGCTCTTAAAGAAGGTTCTTGGTGATAACATCATCCTTGTGGTCAGAAGCTTGTCACTTCTGTCATTTTATTTTTTTTACTTTCAAATGTTCATTGCATTATTGCCAGTTATTACAGTACTGCCTTATTTATTTGCCCAGGTTGCCAGTAATTCCTCTTACAAGAATGATTGGTTCCTTCCTGTTCTCTTGCCCAAAACTCCAGCTCTGCCTTTATAGTGGTACTGTAGGTTTTAATCATACCCAGATCACCACAGTGCATGTTCGAAGTGAGGTATAGCAGTTAGAGGCCCTTTACTGTGGATTGATAAACATCATCCTTAGAATGTTAAAGCTTAATGAGTTAATGGAACATGGTACTTACGGAAAATGTTCAAGTATTCTTAGCTGTATTTGGAAGACATCTTGAATATTTGGATTATGGATGAGTTGGTTATTTTCCTGTGTAAGGATGATTTGTTTGTCTCTTGTTGCTTTTTAATGTCTAAATGAAGAATGTTTGACTCAAACTTTAGCATAATTGGTGAACAAAGAAAGCTGGTTCCTCCTAGTAGCCACTGGAAGCGGAATGGACCAATAAGGAGAAATAACTTAAAATGGCGTTCAAAATCAAATGGGGCCATCTTCAAATTAGAGATTGTGACCACTCCAAATAATATCATAATAATAAACCTCTTGTTTGGAAATGTAGATACAAGCTTGAATCAGCTGGGTCTGCCATTACAAGTTCATGGTTGTGACCTGCAGCGCATTTGATCCCTTGATATCACGTTTATTTTCCTAAAGCCACAGCTTTATATTCCAGCACTTAATTTCAGAGTGCAGTTAAATCACAGAAGCTATAATATGTCAAGTGATCCCACTTGAGGGGAGGGGGGAAACAGTAAGTAATGAAAAAGCTATGATTGCTTTTCTGTCCCTCCAAATGACAGTTATCACCTCAATGACCTGCTCCGGGCAGACCCATCTAGAAATGACACGCTAAGGGATAACGTCATCTAACAGGGTAGTTACAAAAATCAATACAAAACCCATTTCAAAGATACTCTGTATAAGAGGGCCCAGTGTAACATTCATTTATTGAATAGGCCTGAGGAGAAAAAGCTACTTTTCTGATATACACATTATCTCCAAAGCAAAGGAATTTGTAGGTAAGCAATAACTGTATTTTCAATCTATTACTTTGGCTTTCCACAGCTCACTTCAGAATGTAATATCTGGATGGCAGCCATAACTTAATTATTAACCCTCTCAGAGTCTAGAAATTCAACTGACTATTGGATTTTCATATAATGGTCAGCGAGTGTGTACCATCCTCTTATCTCTTTGGAAGGAAGCTCTATAAATCCACCGGTGACATTTGAAATGGACACATGTAAACAAGAAGAAACCTGTATGACAACTGTAGGTCCATCTCGTCTTGTAAAGTGTGTAAACATACCCATATATTTATTCCATTAGATTTTTAGTCAATATATATTGTAGCTAACAAGTCAGATTTAACAAGCAAGAAAAAAAAGTTCGTTCCTTAAAATAATGAAAAAAAAACAAAAAAAAAAAAAAAAAAAAACAACCCTCACAAGAGTGTGGGAAACAGAGAGATCTATGGGGAAGATATTATTCAGCAACAGAAACTAACCAGCTAATTTGATAATACCTGTATGCCTATGGTCAATATTGCCTATGGTCATATATATATATATAGATATATTATATATATAGTAATATATATATATATATATATATAATATATATATATATTTATATTGTTTTAATTTAACCTTTACTGATCCTTTTTTTTTCTTTACCTCACGAGAAATCAACATGACAACTTTTAGCAAACAAGTAATTTACGTAAGGCTGAATCCCAAATTCAAATCAATATGTAAATCACAAGTATTTTGTGATTTGGCTGGAAATCTGAATATCAAGGCTTAGTTGGTTTTCAACATACATCAAAAAAATAAGTGTGACGTCAGTGAATAACTCAAACAGCCAAGCCAATACCATTTTATTTGGTATGCAGTACATATACTTATCATGACCTGGTCTGAAGATGATCCAAGAGTCCCTATACATATATTTGCTCTGCTAACTGGCAGAACAACACTACTGCTTGGTTATCTGTATGTAGGAATGCTAAAAGAAACGTATACCATTCTACAACTAGGAGCTGTGTGGCCCAATGGTTAAAGAAAAGGGCTTGTAAGGAGGTCCCTGTTTCAAATCTCAGCTCAGTCACTGACTCATTGTGTGACACTGAGCAAGTCACTAAATCTACTTGTGCTCTGTCTTTCAGGTGAGACGTTGTTGTAAGTGACTCTGCAGGTAAAGCACAGTTCACACACCCTAGTCTCTATAAGTCACCTTGGATAAAGGTGTCTGCTAAATAAACAAATACGAATTTCTATGACTATAAATTCTTCTCAATGAGAAAGACTTCCAGTCAAAACATTCATAGAACAGTCATAGAATTGTGTATCTGTATGTAGTGGACAACACGTGAGATTTGAAGTGAATCAAAGAAAAGTGTCTTATTTCAGAGCATAAAAATCCAACTTGCACTAGAAATAGGTCACATTGAAAAGACAGTTATGAATGAAAGTGTACTGAAAAGTTCAAACCCATTGCAATTAAATTGCTTTTATTATCTAACAGATAATAAATAAATAAAATTTAAAAAAAAACTGATTAGCAGTAGATGCATTACCAAGTGCCTGAAAAACACAACTTTTAATTTGTATGTATTTATTTAGTTAAAGTTGTTCGCTTTGGATCCAAGACAGTTGTGCACAATGAAAGAATAATAGAGTATCATATTGCCTTTGCTGAAGTCCTTCAAAAGTTCCTCGGAATGAGAAAAAGGAAACTGCAAACCATCATGCAAGGTCTAACCTATAAACAGATACATGAAAAAATAATGATAAAATATTGCATCGTTCTACAGTAGGACAGCATCTTATCAAATGGTTAAATTGATTTGGGATATGTGTAAATGACATCCTAGATGAGATGTTTTTCTACTGTGAAAATGCCCAAGCTGGTAGTGCTTCATCTGTATTGCTGTATTTTTTCTCCAAGCCCTCTTGTTACAGGAAAGATTCAACAGTAATTCAAGGTAATCAAGGTAGTGCGTTACAAAAGAAATTTCGAGGTGACAAGCCGTTCAAACAGAATACCAATCAGTGGATTTAATGCATTTTTGATGTACATTTAAGGCTTTGACACTGGGCCACAGATGTACATGTGTTGTGTTTTTATATTGCAAAAGATATGGCTTGTGATAACCTATTATAGCATATCATCGGCCTCAACTTCCTAACCTCAGATAGGAAAAATTCCATCACACATTGAATCTGAAGATGTAATATAGAAACAAATTATGGCTGGAATTGAAAAGTCACAGGCTTATTCTGTCTTAATAAATCCCTGCCAAAAGGCTAAGTGTGAAAGTAGAGATACTCCCCAAATGCTGTTACTGTATTATCATCTTTGACATCTACACCGGTTTTTGGTGGATCAGCTTGACTCGCTCCTTGAGCTGTTTTTTGTTATTTATTTTTATACACAAATAAAAACATGAAAACTGAAGGAAGTAACTTCAGAGATTTATAAATAATAAGAAGAAAATATTGTGAAAGTATCTTTTATTGCAGCAAAGCTTGAGGGGTGCCATACATACTTAAAAGGATAGTACATACAGAATATACCTTGAAGCACCATTTCAACTTTGTCATACCTAGTACTTCCACTGATCTATGATAACAAATGCCTTTAAGAGGTCTAAGTAGGTGTTACTGTTTATTTTTTAACCCAGTCGTGATACACTAATGCCAAGCTCCACATTGATATGGTAGTTTAAAAAGTTGGACAGCTGGAATCACGATGTTGTGTCATTAAATCTCATGTAGCTTGTGCTGTTTGTTAACATGGATTTTCACCTTAAGCTGATCTGCTGTGATAGATGATTCAAAACTGACACCTTATTCAGCTACAGTTGTCTGCACAGCAAATGGAGACAATCATCACAATAAGGAGAAATACAGTGTGCATTACAGTTAGAAAAGCACAAAGTAATTGTGATATGACCTAGGTCACATCTACAGACCACTGCATTTCACCATGTATTGATCTGTTCACTGAGGCAAACTAGATCCTGCCTTTATGTATGGCACCATTGCTTCATTCTGTGTAACTACAGAACAAGGTGTACGATGGTATGTAATGAGTTTGACATGGGTTATATACGTTATCAGCTGGTTGCCAAAAACAAATCTTGGTTTAATGCACGACAGTACATACAGAACAGTATAAAACAGCAGAAGAGTATAGAACTATATCAGTGTCATGGTGGTGTAGTCATAACATTTAAGAGAACACATTTCTAGTGACCAAAACAACTGCTTGTTTACTGCATGACAGTACTGATGAAGTTTAAAAATGATATGTATCACTCATTTTGTGAAAGCAGGATCAGCAGCTGTTTTATAAAAGGCACCTGATTTGTCTACAGTATGTTAGGCCTGAGTTTTGACATTAAGTCAAACTGACCATGCCCTGCCACAACAAAGTGAGTCCATACTATTTGAGTTATTCACTTTATAATTCTATCTATTGGTTTGAACAACTTCTGATTTCCAAAAGTAAGGTCAGTGTTGAACTGGGACTCTGCAACTGCCGGGATTGCTGACTATGTATGCTGCCTAATGCTGTATAACTATGAAAAGAAAGAGAAAACTCCATAAATGAGAAGATTTTCAGAAGATTGTGTGAAAAATACAGAAGAACTTTCATTAACCACTAGATATATGATGCACAGGCTGTGTATTGTGATTAACATTTTTTTTCAAAAGTGTAAACTTAGTATTACACTCAGTAACATCCATAATAACAAATGCAAATTTGTTCGAATTTACCAAATTGAACCTAGTTAAAGGTTTCTTGAAGCAATACTCCTAACAGTAGAGTACAATGTTTTAATTGACATTCTTAGTAGAAAAGAGGTTAGGTTATACTTACTTAATTGTGGAAATGGAGGGTAGTAGCGGTGTTTGCAGTTACAGGATGACATTTGTTATTATGTGACATCTTGAAATACAAACACATTTGCTAAACTGGTCTTTTTTACTCATTTTGGCTTATGATTTGAAGGTCTTTTAGTTATAATATTAATCATGTGGAATATATGTATTGTATGGTCTGGATAAGCCACAAAACTGAGCTGTAAAATTTACAGACATCAAAGCCCTCATTGAACTTACTGGGGTAGGACTCAAGTGCTGACCTTGTGACCCTGGCTAAATTACCTGACAATGCTTCAGCCAAGCATTGAGGGGACAAGGAGCTTTCCTTCTGTTTGTGTTTTTTTTTTTTTTTTAGTTATAGATGCAAAGTAACCATTGGATGACTTCTTTATTAAATTATAAAGTCAAAGGATATGGGAAAAAAAAAATCTGCAAGTATTTGTAATACAGTAAATGCACTGAATAAAAACAGAAGGTATAGGACTGTATCAGTCAAGAAACAGCTCAGGCTAACTAGGTCTTTTAAACATATCCTTGATATTTTCCCAGGTAGAATATAGTGACCAGATCACAAGTTGCTAATAGTTTTTACTCCAAGGTGGGGAGATGGAGCCTTTAACATTTTATCATTGGTACATATAATGACTTAGCAAAAAAGAAATTAAATTAATGAAGGGCTGTGAACAA
>NW_024475270.1:0-12287 GCF_017654505.1 Polyodon spathula
TTTTTCAACTATTGCATATTTCCTCTCCCTGGGCAATAGTTTCCTGCTCAAATAGCAAATGGGGTGTTCTTCACTGTTGTCCATTTGGGACAGCACCCCCCCTAATCCTACGTCAGAGGCATCTGTCTGTACGACAAATGGTTTAGAGAAATCGGGCACCCTTAAGACCGGACTACTACATAGGGCTTTCTTGTTGACATCGAAGGCCGATGCTGTTTCTGGGGTCCACCTTACCTGTACTGGGGATGATTTTTTTTAGGTCGGTCAGGGGTGTGGCGATGGAGGAGAATTCAGGCACAAACCTTTGGTAATACCCTGCTAAACCAAGGAAAGCCCTAACCTGCTTTTTATAAAAAAAGGTGGGGGCCGCAAGGATCGCAACGGCCACTTGTAAAAAAATAGTAATGGCTTCTATTTTATTGGTCTGGGGCTTGACCTTACCACCCCCCACTATAAACCCTAGGTACTGTGCCTGCTGAAGGCCTGTGAAACATTTCTCGGGGTTTGCTGTCAGAGATGCTGCCCTGAGAGCCTGAAGCACGACGCCCACCTTGCTGAAATGATAATCCAAGGTTTACGTGAATAAAAGGTAACTGTGGCAAAGTGGTTGGTAAGGGGAACATGTGTAGCGGTGATGCGGTGCAGGAGTTATGAACGGACAACAGTGATTCAGTGAACAAGTGGTTATTTGTGCTGTTTCCAGGTCTGGCAACAGTCAAATAATAAATCCCTGGCAGTACACAACAACGTGTAAAGCACGGGGATGGTGAATAACACAGTCATCCCAAACACACAAAGAAAGGCACGGTCACCAGTCCTGGGTGATATTCAAACGTGCAGGTGCTCTGTGTAGTGGTGCTCCGGATATTGCTTTACGTGGCGACAGCTCCGGAGGTTTGCGTTAACTGTCTAGTGGTGCGAAAAAGCCAGACAATTATAAACAAACAAAGACAAAACACAACACGCAATACACTCTGAGAGCTCCCCTCTCAGTCCTTCTCTCCTAACGTTAACACAAACGAAGGAGAAGATCAGCGTTACACTGGCCCCTATATGTAATCCCGCATGAAATCTAGGTAAACGGTTGCAGCTGCCTTATTACTTTCAGCTGCCTCTCGTGTACCTTTCAAGTCAATACGGTCTTACAACAGAGACTTGCTTCTTTCCAGGCTGACCTACTTCCCTGACCCGGAAACGAACTGTAAGGCCAGCCCTTCCAGATACTTCTCTTCTCTTTCTTTAGCGCCCTCACAGGTTGGGAGTAAGATTCATCACCAGAACTCATGTTTGCGTCACAGTAACATCAATCTCCCAGCTCACTCTGCAGTAAAAACAAAGTACCCAAAACCGAATTAGCAGTACTTCATTATTCCATTTGATGATCATCCCAGGTTTCCGTGAATATCATGATATGTATGCAGACTCATAACTGGCATACGGTCTCAGGACGTCCATCAGCCGTTGGAAAGTGGCGGGAGCGCCATGCAGTCCAAACGGCATCACCTTATATTGGTACAGTCCCAGAGGCATGGCGAATGCCGTCTTTTCCCGTGACTTTGACTCAAGCAGAATTTGCCAATACCCCTTGGTGAGATCAAGGGTAGTCAGATACTTTGCTGAGCTGAGTCTCTCAATCAACTCATTAAACTTGGAGTTAAACTTGGAGACTTGGTTTAACTGGCGAAAATCAATACAAAAGCGCCAAGTTAGGGTATGATGGTAAGTCCCATTGGGTTTGGCCACCATCACGATGGGACTGCTCCATGGGCTTGAGGACTCCTCAATTACATCCAACCGTTTCTTTGCGTCAACCTCATGGATGATCTCCTCTCATTGGGCCTCCGGGATCCTGTAGGGCCTCACTCGATCACACATACTGGAGCTGTGTGAATTTCATGTTTTATAGCTGAGGTCCTACCCGGTACTTGAGAGAATACATCCTGATTTATTTTTATAAAATTGTATCTGTCACTGACTAAGGGGGGGGCTTATATTTACAGATCAGGACGCTACGGACGTTCCTGTTTCGGACACTAAGGCCGTGGCCGCTACTAACTCCTACTGATCTACCCATGGTTTGAGAAGATTAACGTGATATATCTGCTCCTTTTTCCCTCTATCTGGTTGTCTTACTTTACAATTAACCTCCCCTACAGATTCAATTATTTCATAAGGCCCCTGCCAACGAGTAAACAACTTGCTCTCGGGAGTGAGAACCAATATCATGACCCTGTCCCCTGGACTAAACACTATCCGGGTGGCGGTTTTGTTATACTGTCCCACCTGGCGGGTCTGAGCCGAGTCTGAGTCTAGTCTTTTATACCATCATAAACAAGCATTTCCTGTATAGAACTAAATAACCCTGTCACAAGTGGGAAAGTAATTTACTTATCAGAATTATATTTTTGGCTTGCTCAGGTGCTTGCCAGCATTGTAATTCATAGTAAGTAGCAAGAGTACACATAAGAATCTTAATAAATGTTGGATCACCACAAAACAACCTTAAGGTCTGAGAAGCAGATGCTTGGCATCTCATACAGGGATTCTTAGATGTCTTACGATAGAGCACATCTGTTAGAGCTATTGATTCCTTGATTTTTTCCAAATCAAGCCAAAGCCTTTGCCTCAGATCTTCTCACGCAATACTTTCTTCTATTACCTGGTATAAAATACCTCTTGGTCAAGTATTGTTATCTCCCTGTGTCCTGAAGATGTTGACGCTCTGCAAAACAGCATGAGCTGTCTTTCTCTTATTCGTGTTACTCATTTATCGGAAGACTTGTTTATTCAGAAAATGTTGGTTTCAGAAAACACACGTTGCAGCTTTCCTAATCTAAAGTGCGTAGGATCATATTCTTGCTTATCTGATGAGACATGATCCAAATGCACAAAGCAAGGAGCTGTGGGTGGTGGCTTAACCCACCCTGGCACCTACACTTCTAGGAGTTTATCTTCAGAAAGGCACACAACCCTACAATGAGAACGAGGAAAGTTCAGTGATCTAAATTGCTACGTCTGGGAGAAAGCAGATTTTGTGCAAAAGCAGGAACAAGCTGCTAAACCGGGAGCAGATACAAGCAAGAAAACGAATGAGCTTTGTCCTCTGAAAAAAGGGACTAAGTGCACATCATACTAAACCTATTAATTGCCGGAGAGTGTGTATGGGTTTGTGGAAGGGTGGTGGGTAATTCACCTGACACACGGAACCAACACCGCACAGTGCCCAGTTTTATTTCAGGGTGCTAATTTTCTTTTTATCCCGCAGATGGCGCTATGGGTCCATGGTCTGATTTATCAACGATGGTAAACAGAACCACAGGCACACCAAGCGATGGTACACAATACCGGCGCCCCTGCAGGTGCTTCGAAACAATAATTCAGAGTTTCTGTTGTTGGTCTGGAACTGTACTGAATTAGGGTGATTAATTATTAAGCAGACTATGGCAGCTATTAAAATCCCACAATAATGCATCTATGTCCACATCACGCCTTTATGACCTAAGTCATTTAGCTGATGTTCTCTGTTTTCAAAAAATAAATAAGATAGTGAAACCATTACATCTGAGCATATAGCAACTCTCATCACACAGTAAAAAAGGTAAAACAGATACAGTATGTGAGCAACATAGACGCGCCCTGGCTTACTGTAGAGCTTCCTCCTCTTATCTCAAAGGGAGATAAAAACACTCTTTTTATTAACCTTGTGTTGAATAGAAGAGCGGATATTTGTAATAGCAGTATAACATCTATGAAGAAACTACAATTAGAAAGACTAAATAAACTTTGTCTGCACAATGTACTATTCATTTTGAACTCCCTTATCCTCAAACTGAATATTTTCAACTGGCAATCCACTATGTTCCTTGCAGTTACAAAGCAGTTCAGCTTTTGCAAAACCATTTTCTTTAATGAAACTGATCTTCTCTCCTTCTCTCTAACAGTGCACACAGTCTTTCAAATGCAGGTATGTTATCTTTTCTGGATCTACAGTTGTTTAAACCGGCCTTTTGCTGGGATAAACAGGAATGTTAACACAGGATTGATTGTTCCTTTGTTTTAGGATGCAGAAAACACTCAATGGTTATTCCAAGAAATTTGATCGTCAAGATCTAAAATTCTGAATGAAATAGAAAGGACTAGAACAATTGCTCGTCTCCCTGCTTTGGCTATCCACCCCCTTCAGCTCATTCAAAATCCCGCTGCTTGTCTTGTATTCTCCCAGCCTTACAACTCTCATGCTACCCCTCTACCCTTTGCACCCTCCACTGGCTACCTATCTCTGCTTGCATTCAATTCAAGACCCTTGTTCTTGCCTACTGCTCTCTTCACCACACTGCCCACCTCCTACCTCCAATCCCTCATGTCTCCCTACACCCCCTCTCGCCCTCTCCGCTCCTCCGCTACTGGCCATCTGGTAATGCCTTCCCTCCATTCTCAGTCCTCCTGTGCCAACTCCTTCTCTTCCCTAGCCCCTCTGTGGGTCTTGCCCTCAGCCAGTGCATGTTTTTACTTTTTTCAGGTGGCAATCCTTATTCCCTTCCGCAACCGGCATGAGCATCTCCCAATACTTTTCCGACATCTATGCTCCAAAAACAGCATTTGCAGTTTGCCTTCTGTCATTGAGCAAGTAAAAACCTTTTTATTGGGTCACCATTTACCAAATTTTGTGTGTGTGAAGACTGACATCTAGTGGAATATTTAAGCTACTACTATTTTAAATTAACAGATTACAACATATTACTAAATTATTAATTAATTCACATTTGAAATAACAAATGCATAGTATAGATATTTGCTTTCAACATTGTATTGAATGCTTTCCATATAAAAAAAAAAAAAAAAAAAAAAAATCTGTTTCAGGCACACAGTATACTTGACAATAAATACCAAGCACAGAAAATATGTAAAGAGAATCTCAACTTCCTTTTGTTTTTTCGTTTGAACTTTTTCAAGCATTCAGCAAAGTAAATTGATAACAGACTTTGTTTTAGTAAACACCGTCATAAGATATAAATACCGAAAACCAGCAAACACAATTATTTGAAAAATGTTTCTATGAGAAATCTATGTCTTCAGTAATACGTCCCAGTTATAATTTTATTTTGTAAGCAGCATTTTCTATTTCAAGTGTCCTTAAAAAATAATGGAGTGATCACAAACAACAGCAGCTCTTGCAAAATTCAATTTTTTCCCCCCAATTTTTTGGCATCCACTTGTTTTAAAATAGCACCTTAACACTGACAGGTTTACCTGTCCTAGTACCCTCCTACGATGTCAAAAGTAAGCGAGCAATGACGGTGGATTTGACCTACTATAAGGGATCTAAGGAAGACACAATAATGGTAATTACTATTATTATTGTATATAAGTTATTATTATTAGATTTTTTTTTATCTAACATAATTTAAGAACTGGGAAGAGACAGGGGCGTGGGCTGCTGATGGTTCCTCGGGCTGGGATGGGGAGACACGGTTCGACCTGTGTGTCATTGTATGTATGTGGCCTCTTCCATTTCGGTACTCATTTCTTACCAGTGAGCACGCCTTTGAGGCTGTGACCAACAACTACTGAGTCACCTATGTTCTTTATCTGGCATGGTGCTTTGTTATTTAAAAGCTAGAGTGGCAAGGTTTTTCATTTTTATTTATTTATTTTTTTGTATTGGTATTTATCGATTTATTAATTTTTTATCAGGAAATGACTCCCATATAACATAGGTATGACTTTGTAAGGCCCCCTTTTTTGTTGCCCCCTTCTTCACATTTTGTTGCTTTAAAGCTTGCAGTCATGACACTTTGAAGTAGGAATTAATAAGTGTTATATACACAACCTACTCCACACATTCAACGCAAAAACAATAAGAAGTAAATAGATAATTATTATGAAATAAAAACGGGTGTCATGATTGTGTAAGTATGTAAACCTAAATTAATTCAAGTGCACAAAATGACCTTAATGAGCCACACAATTAGTTGAATGGCCTCTGTTCATGTGCAATATTAGTGATTCTCACGATTTCTGAATAAAAACACCTGCCTGCACAGCTGCACTCGTATCTAACCCTAATGTAACTATCAGCACTGTTATCTGCTCTTGAACTGCTCCGATATCAAATAGTACTGTTCTGCATTTGTTCTTATTAGGACTGAAGTCATTTTATTTTGTATCGTGATCTTAATTGTGCTGTAATTCTTGACGTGTCTTTTTATACAACTGTAAGTCACCCTGGGTAAGGGTGTCTGCTAAGAAATAATAATAATAATAATAATAATAATAATAATAATAATAATAATAGTTAGGCCCAGTTGGGTCTTGTTTAACTTGACCATTTTTAAAATGAAAATGGTGTATTGACTGACAACACAACACAAAAACAGACATATTAAACAATATATAAATGTTATAATTTTGGCTTTCAATTTGCATAACAGTGTTTCTGTTTATAGTGATAATTTATTGTAAAAACAGTAACAACTGCATCATGCAGATACCATAAAACTTAATTAATTTACAGCATATTTAGACACTAGATTGAGACAATGTTTGTGTTTAATGGGTATTGGGATAACTTTTAAAAATAAACTAATCATTTAATTTGGAAAATGAAAACATTTCTATTGTATTAATTGAATACAACTTCTGTAAAAACATGTAAAAGTGAACATACTGCATGCTGTAATGTTAGCTGATTCACATACAACCCCGTACACTTACCAGATATTAGTGTTTATTTCAACAGAAACAAACCATCCCCTTGGCACAGCATTTTCTGAATATAACAGTTTAATACAAATTAAATTTGAAGAGTTGAAAGTGCAGTGGCATATTTACAAACACACCTAGAGGATGCTTAATACAGTATTTTTTTATAAAAAAAAAAAAAAAAAAAAAAGGATTAAAACAGACCATTGAAATACCTATTTAAAAAAAACAACCACCTTCTTAAAAAGCATACATACAAATATTGTTTTTCCAGTGCATCTACCTTGAACACACATTGCATTAAAAAGGTAAATCCTTTAAAAAAAAAAAAGTTTTCTCCCCAATTTAGTAGTGTTCAATTATTTTTGTTTAGCTGAGCTCACCACTACCACCCCTGCACTGACTCCACCGTCCTCCGAAGTTTCTGCCGTTAACCGGCCACTTTTTTACACGCAGATTCACCATGAAGACACGCAAAGCTACAGCGTCGGAGGACAACACAGCCCTGGGCAGCTTACAGGCAAGCCCGCAGGCGCCTGGCCAGAGCACAGGGTTCGCTGGTGCACAGTGAGCTAAGGACACCCTGGCCGACCTAAACCCTCCCTCCCCCGGGGCGGCACTCGGCCAATTGTGCACTACCCCCTGGGAGCTCCCGTCCTCGGTTGGCAAAGGAATAGCCTGGACTCGAAACTGGCGATGTCCAGACTATAGGACACATCCTGCACTCTACGCGAGTGCTTTCACTAGATGTGCAACTTGGGAGTCCCTAACAACATTTTTAAACCTGTAAATAATCTTCATCTAAATAAATACATAGATGACGGCTATATTTGCATCCTGAGCCATTCGAAAAAAAGTGATAATACTACAGTAGTGACGTCAAAAATGGAGAATTCCTCTAGAGGAAAATATACTTGAACTTTGACCCAATCGACTCCGAGACCATCACTTTCAATTCAAACACAAAATGTCTTGTTTTCCATCAATTGACAACACCCACAGTACAGAAATGTTCATTAATGACCAACAAAATGAGAACATTTATAAAAAAAAGTTTAAAAAAATGTAAAGCTGTTACATTCGTATCTCAGAGAAACGTAACGGATAACACAGAATGTCTGTACAGCACTGAAAAACACCATTTAAAAAAAAAAAAAAAAAAAAAAAACCTGTCCTGCTGAACCTCGTCTTTTGCAATATTAGCATCACAAAGGGTATCCATGTATTATAAAAAAAAAATAAAAATAGATGGGTCTCTTCAAGGTTTCTGTGACAGTTTATAAGTTACTCAACCTTTGGTCTCGTAATTTATGACATAACAGAAACAGTAGATGAAATTATTTTCTTGTAACTCACTGAAGCCCATCTATTCTATATATATAAAAATACATGTGTCACAGCCCATCTTTAGGAACCCTGGCTTAATAAAACATTTTCTATCTCTGATAACCCAACACCACTAATGATAATTTTCAAAAGAAAAAGTCAATATCTGCTTATGAAATCACAAATTATGTTAAATTCTTGGAAATATTCACTCACTTCCAGAACCACAGCCTTCTATTCAAAAGTATTTTTAAACAGCAAAGATGAGATGCATAAAGCGTATAGAACCCAATTAGTGTTTAAAGAGGAATGTACAGCACAACTGATCCAACCTGTAAGCTCAAAGTATCAACCACTCTTCATTCAAAATGTATATGCCATGCCCCAAGCCTTTAAACCTTAAAGAGGAATGTACAGCACAACTGATCCAACCTGTAAGCTCAAAGTATCAACCACTCTTCATTCAAAATGTATATGCCATGCCCCAAGCCTTTAAACCTAACAAGTTCATCTACTGATTACTGTTTGGATTACAATTGTTTTATATATGCACACACAAATACAGCACACAAGCATTTATGTATCCATACAGATTGTATTTTACATAAACAGCCTTTGACAATTAAAAATGAATTACTGTATTCATTCAAGACAAATTCCCAGAACCCTGGCATAAACCTTGGATAAAATTAAATTTCCTTGATTTAGATACAGAATCCTTTAATACTTAATTCAAATGTAAAGGATATCCGTCTATGTTGTGGGCTTAATTTTTGCTCTGTCCTCACTCACACGAGTTTGTTAAACAACCTTTTATATATGCCAAGTGCATCTTACTTCATCCCATTAACCCACCCTGCACACTACTTCCAGATACCACTCTCTTCTCTGTCACTGTTACATGCTGTGCGTTTGGCATTTCACTCATGCGCAGAGTACCCTGACCAAACCCCACCTTTCCACCCTGCATACTGGACTCAGATACCACGGTCTTCTCTGTTACTGTTACATTCTGTGAACCAGGCATCACATTCCTGTGCAAGCTGCCTAGTTCATACCCCATCATGTCACCCTGCACATTATGTCCAGACACCACTCTCTTCTCCGTCAACACCACATTATGAGAAACAGGTTCACTGAAGTGCATACTTCCCTGATCAAAACCTCTATTTTCCAGCAGTAACACATGCTGTGAGTTTGGTATTTCACTCGTGCGCAGAGTACCCTGATCTAACCCCACCATCATGCCACCCTGATTACCCGAGCCATGCACCAATCTCTTCTGGGTCACCATCACATTCTGAGTGCTTGGAACGTCACTCATTAGAAGGTGGCCTTGCAAGCCAGGGACAGAAGACCTTTCTATCACGACATTCCTTTGGATCTGTGGCTCAACAATGTATCGAGTGGTCTGAATGATTGGGTTAGTGGCATAGTATACAGGCTGTTGAACGAAGCCAGGGTCAGAAACAACCACATTTTTCTGGAGATACACGGTTGGCTGAGGAGGAGACACGTTTTCTGTGACAACCACATTCTTTTGGACCTGGGGTGCTGGAACTGGGCTGGTCACCTCAACGGTTTTGTTGGTCACCACACAATTATTGGTGATGACTGGGTTAGTGGACACGGTGGTGTGCTGAACAGCAACACCAGGCTGCTCAACTGAAACTCCTGAAGTCATCTCTGTGCCCCTGCAGATTTCAGCAAGAGTCTTAAACTTTGGTCCTAGTTCATTTAGGAAGCTTTGGTCTAGATCTTCTTCAGTAAAGCTACAAGATCCTGTCGAACCCACAGGTGACTCGTGGCCTTCATAATCATACACCAACATGGCATCTTTTTGTAAATGACCTTCCATTAAAACATATTTAGTTTTCTACAATAAAAAAAGAAAAGAAAAATGCATTTAGTCTATTGTACTTCCTGATGGAAAAAACAATCAAACATAAAGCATAATTTGACAAGTGAACTATTAGATCATTATTCAATTTCTCCATATTTACAGTTACCAATAATGTACATGTCAGAACAGAGAAGACTACCCCTTACTAAAAGTTTAACTTGTAGTTTACCTCCACATAGTACTGTTCCAAGTAAGCTTCAGGTAGAGCTACACCCTCAAAGGCATCTACACTCCATCCCTTGGAGTGCCACTGTTCTGCTGTTACTGATCTTCGCCACCAAATTTGTCCAGCAGACTTGATGCCACTGCCCCCTCCTCCATTGATGTCCTTGACCATTGATGGTACAAGAGGTGGAACTGCCTGTTCAGAAAATAAATGCAAACATTAAGAGCAATTTGCATTTGAACACATTTATAAAAAAAAAAGAGCAGTTTAGGAATTTAAGGGTGGGCTCTACAATTTCCATGCTGCCATTAAATTTGATGGCAATGCAGGCCATGGACGAATGTTGACGTGGTCCTAAATCCCTGAGATTCACAAGCAGCATGTGGATAGACCTGAGGAGTGACCTGAAAATGTATGTAGTAGTGGCTGCTTATTCCTTCACATATCATTGAGCTTCCACTATCTTTACAGTGGCAAATGTTCTCTCACTGAGACAGCAACATATTTTATTCAGTAGGAGTACTTTTGGGAACTATTATTGTACCTATTTTCAAGAGAATGTAAAGGGATAAAAGACTGAATACGAAAATAATTTGAATGTAAAATAGCTTACCTTATCTTCACCTATTTTTTCCGTGTCATATGAAATCAAATGTCCTGCTGAACCATCAGTAATTGGGACAAAACCGCCTGCCGCTCCAGCCCCACATGAACAAAATAGCAGCAGAAGAGGCACAACTGTAAAAAAAGACGTAATCAGGCACAAAATAAATATATTTCTAACCAAGTAACGTTACAACATATTAAAAGAAAAGAAAAAACACCATATACTTGTATTTTATTCATAACTAACAAAGCACTGGAAATGTCTTTCATGTTTTAACATATGTTATAACTTCTCATTTGAGCATTTGTCTCTCTGTAAACTATCTTTATTCTTAGCACTACAGTATATCAGATACCTCCTCCTTGCACTTTCTACAAATTCAACTCTTCTATAGAGTCACAATTGAATACTGGCCAGATTGTACATTAGTTTTGTATTCCTATTGCATTTCATAATCACCAACTTCATTTTTTACAGGTAAAAACATACCTGTAGTGTAAACCGATCTCTGAGACCAGTATAAATGTTACATATCAATCAATTCCAAGTGGTTGGCCTTTATGAATAAAGCAAATGCGTCCACATGTACCAGTCCAGGATTTTGTTCTGGATTGCATGTTACCCATAATTTAACGTAACAATATATAGAAAGGTATAGTAGGGAAAGGGTAGTACAAGAAAAAATAAAAAATAAAAACTAAGGCAACAATCAAGAATCCTGTTATTGGGAGCATACAGGGTCAGTAACTCAATTCTAAGCTGCACAACCTGTCAATGCATGGAAGCCTTCTCATGTTCAATGTTCTGTGTTAGAACCCTAGCTACAGCCTTAAGAACAAGCTGAAAACATAATATTAGATGAAATGAGGGCATGCATTCATTGGTCTTTCAAAACCAGGCACAGAAAGAACAGGTCTAAGTTTTGCAATATTTCTCACTTGAGAAAATAAATCACACAAAAAAACCCCAAAACACCAGTCATTCAGTAACTTACGTAGCAGCAGTAAGAGTGCTAGAATCATAAGACCAATAGCCGCAGGTCCAAGTCTAGCTCCAGTTGACTGAAGTCTGTCGGTGACTGGTACACAGGCCCTGGTGTTTTCACAGGTGCAGACGGCAATATTTAGAACCTGCTTGTCACTACAGGATTTCCCCTGCTGATCATATATTAAAAGGGTTACACTGTACTGACCAGGCCAAAAGGTTTCTATGGGTTTGAGTATCATGCTAGTTCCTGTTAAAGAAAAAAAGCAACATAAATAAGTGGTTATTACCTAAAATATACATTAAACACTCACAAAAACAGAATGACACAAGTGTTATAGAACTTAAAATTCCATTCCACGTATATATATATATATATATATATATATATATATATATATATATATATATATAGATATATATATATATATATATATATATATATATATATCCATCCATGTCAAAACAGCTAGGCTTACAGAAGGATATAATAGCAAATATTTACTGACCATTGAGATGTTCGACTTTCCAGTTCTGCGCTGTACCCTTAGGTTCATCAAAGATCTTGTATTTGAAGGGGACACTATTGGGATCCGCGT
>NW_024475271.1:0-6000 GCF_017654505.1 Polyodon spathula
CTTCATCTACAGCTGTGACTACCACCGATTTCTCATTAGAACACATGTCTGTAGAGGTACTTGTAAGAACTGGACAGTGATCATTGAAGTCTTCTACCTGGATTGCAATAGTACCAGTAGCAGTTTTTGCAGGTAAATCTGTGGACGAGAATATTGTTAGATCAGGTCAGAATATGAGTTAAGAAGCCCCATTTACACTCCCCTTTTTACATAATTGTGAGTGCTCCGCAACACTTACAATGGTGTAAAAAGGTGAGAACAACTCACAACTTAGTGACAGAAGCAGGTGAATGTGGATGATTTCAGGAAGGGATACAGGGCAACTCCCAAGAAAATGATAATTTTTTTTATAAATCAATAAATGCAAGACATTAGCAGCGCTCTATGTTTTGGTTAACACTTTTGTTTTATATTAATATAACCCTGCAAGTATGAGATCAGTGCCATTAGTAACAGCTTTGTCACAAAACAGTTATTGAATTATATCCACAACGAGGCTGCTTAAATGCTTACCATCTGTAATGGCCAATATTTCTGCAGTATATGTGCCATTAACCAAAAATTTTGATTCACGGTCTGGTACTTTTGCAAGTTTAATATCTCCAGTCTTCAGATCAATTATCAGCCAATTATGAGGATCATATTTCTTTACATACCTGTATAAAGATAATAAAATCACAAAATCCATTTTTTTTTTTTGGTTTAGTACAGAAGTAACTTAAATAAACTACCTGCATATTTGCAACGTGAATGTATCTTCTCTCCATCTATTGGCTGTGCAATTACATTTGGTTACATAAAAACTATAAATTATGAGTACAATCATCCACTGCCTGCATAGATTCTGACTAGTTACTATTAGTGGCACCATCTTGTTCTAATCAATCTGATTCTCAGAATCGGACAGTACTGGACAAATGTATTAACCACAGACTGGAAGATATACTGCAATACCCACTCAACTAAATTAATATCAGGCTGTTTGGTATATCTATACAGTACAAAACCAATACATTGTTAAATAAAAGACTTCATATAAATCACCCCAAAACAAAATTTGAAAAAAAAAACAAAAACAACAAAAAAAACAACAACATTTACTTACTTGACTTTTTCAGCAATTTTTCCAGTGTCTGCATCAATGGCTGGATACTTTGCAATTACTTTTGTAAGATCAACTTTTGACGTCGCCTCAGAAATGTAAATTGCCTTTACCTTTGGGGTAAACTTAAGACCTTCAGGCTCATTTTTCACTTTGATTTTAACTTCAAAATATTTTAGAATTGAAGAAAATGATGAGGATCCCTTTGAAATATGGAAAGCTGCTTTGTTTCTGACAACACCAGTGAGGATAATGCTCTGTAATTCTTCATAGTCAACTTCCTTGAAAGTAGAAAAACAAACATTTCAGGATATCACCACTTGTGGTCATCATCATGCGATGGCAGATTAGTGTAAATGAGTGATTAGCACTGACAGTTAAAACACTAACATCCAACAACTAAAAATATTTTAGATTATTTATTTATTTATTTGGCAGACACCTTTATCCAAGGCGACTTACAGGTGTTACAGGGCAGTACAGGGTTACAATGTAAGCTTAATATTTAAATACAGTGTAGTTTACATTAAGTGAAAATAATATTTCTAAAATACAATATGAACTAGATGTTATTTAATGTTGCATACATTATTGTATTATAGCATCACATTTCAATTTCATTAACCATAGAAAGGATAATCAGAATCATTATATTAAGACCAGAGGCTTTTAACTTTGATATTCAACACAAAGCTAATTACTTGGTGTAGAACTTTACCTTTTGTAGAATCAAAATCCCTTCATTAGTCTTTACATCAGTCTCAATCCTGAAGTAACCCCCTTCATTGCCCGATTCAATTTCGAATTCAGCAAGCCAGTTCTCTGAAAATTCTTCATCTGCATCAAGGGCTTTCATTCTCATTACTTCCACGCCTTTTGTATTTTCAACAACACTACCTTCATACTAAAATAATAAATCAGTCATTATTTATTCAACGTGTATATACAGTAGTGTAGACTATAACAGGGTACAGACACATTCATTCCAAAAGTACCACTGTGTAATGACATTGAAAACTCACCCAGTCCTCTGCTTTATTAATATCATTGTGTTGCTAAAATGATCAGGTGCCAAAATTTTTGCCCTAATAAATCTGATTATGGTTTATTCCTCAATGAATGCATGAATACTTAATATTAGCTAATCAGTTATAGACTGGTCAGTTGACAGCATTTGAAGTTTTGAGAACAACTTATTCAATGCATAAACAACTATTAATTGGCATTAACTTTATATCTCTGTGTGAAATGATAACCAACAAAAAGGAAGGAAAAAACATAACGTGACTTACAGGCTCAAACTCCAGTGCTGGAGCATTGTCATTGACATCTTTAATTTTAATGTCAAGTTGTACTGTGGTAGCCAAACCACCCAATTCTCCATCCAAATCTTTGGCTTGTACCGTAAGAGTATACTTTGACTGTGTCTGCAAATCAACAGAGAAAGATAAAAATACACATATACATACTGTCTCAATGAAATATTATCCAGGTATCCATCTTAGTTAAAATCATAAAGCAATGATGAGAAAATCAGAAGATTTATCTTGAATCAGGTGAGCACAATTTTAAACCATCATCTACAAAATGCATTAATACTTTGTAACATTGTACTGAATAATAACACTGTGTAACACAATTTTTGTTCCTGGGTAGTAAGTGTTATTTCCTAATTGCTTATGCTCAAAAGTATAGAAAATGGCTATTATTCCCCACAAACTTTGCTTTTGTGACCAGGACAGTGATATTTCAAAATATCACTATTTCTAATGGGAAAATGGGCAAATGTGTGTCTTTTTGTTCACATAAAGTCAGAAAAAAACAACATATGAATCCAAATTAACATGTATTTATACTAAAGTAATACAAAAATGACTACAAAAGATTTAGAAGTGAGTAGTTTTTCGAGATTTACGATTATACTGTAAATAGCCCCTTATTTACGTTCCATCTCACTGTGTTTTTGTTGTTGTTATGTTGTCCGGATGAAAAAAATAACCCTCCCCGTTGAAAAAAAAACAGACTCATACTCTTTAACTAAGGTTTGTCGGCTATTATTTTGTAAAGAGTATAAATGGCTTAACATTACTATTAACCTTAATGTTACAAATAACTGCTTTCCAGTAATGGTTAGTTTAGCCTAGAAATGCTGCTCATTAAACTTATTTTCTTTATTCTATTTAATTTCAGCATGAGACAGGAGTTTAATACATATATAAACAAAATATTAATTTGTACAGGAACATTGATAATGTTAAAAAAAAAAAAAACATTTTTAATTTTAAAAATAAAAAAAGATGTTTTGGATTTTAGGCCTCTTATGGAGTTATATGAAACTTTAGTAGCACAACATCCTGGACAGAGCACATTAAAAGAAGGCAGATAGGTAAGCGGTGCATATTTTCCAAAAATAAATTTAAAAATGATAATACTGTCAAGGCACCTTGAATTTATTTGCCACAATAAAATGTGCCTGGTGGATTTCATCTGTGAAAGGAATTTTATCTTAAGTGTGATTCAATTGATCTTAACTGAAATAAGACAGTTCTTTTGTTCTGGGTTTTTTTTTTTAAACTCAAAACCGTGTTTAAGTCTTGTTTACAAGGACGACACCAGTATATCATAACTGAATGGCTGTATTTCAAATAACATAAATCAAAATAAAAGAAAAAACAAGAGAATATTTCTGCACTAACATCTGCTGAAAGAGTATTTAGTGGAGCTACACTTGCTGCATGCTCTCTCTGTGCTAGTCTTACCCCAGAAAATTTAGATTTGATTTTTTTATTACACTTCAACTCTCACCTTCTGAGACTTTTATTTTGAACTTTTATGTTTTTAGTTCTGTACCAAAAAGAATGCTAAACGTCTGATATGTTATTCACATAACGTGTTGCTTTTTTGTTCTTTTGGTGGGTTTGCATTTGATTTTAAAATTTGCAATGATTTAATTAATTTGTTACTAGAATTTCTGCCAAACATCTACAGATAAGTAAACATTTAAAATAACACTTTTTATTGATTTAAATGTAAGGTTTTCACATTTTTTTGCAAAGGAACCCAATTACATAAAGAGCAAAAATCTGTTGAGGACCAGCACAGCCAATCACTTCCCCTCAACCAAGCCTAGCAGGCAGCAAGTCCCAAATCGAGCGTCTGTTTGTAAACAGTAATTTAATCACACAAATCTAGTCCAAATAAACACACAATAAGCCTATTTCCACATAGAAAATGACATCAACAATAATTCCCCATTGTGCAGGGCAATCGCCCTGCCACAGGACCAATAATTTGACAACAATCTTTGGCCATTGATTGGGAATCCTTTTTAGTTGAGACCGAAGCTCTACAAAACACTTACCTCTCTGTCAAGGGTAGACTCCGCTACCATAATTCTGCCCGTGTTCCTTTCAACATAAAACATGTCTGCAGGGCTCTGTTCAAGTATTTCGTAAGCAATGAGTGAATTTCTTGAGTTTGGCTCATCCGCGTCAGTTGCATTTATTTGCATTACAAAAGTATCTAACAAAGAGACAGATGAGACATGACCATTAGTAATTGCTTTACACGAGCACTGTTTGAGAAACACCAAGCCATAAAAAAAAAAAAAAAAAAAAAAAAAAAATTGTAAATAGAAATGTCTCACACATTTAATAAATCAATCTCACAAACGAAACCACCATAACCAAACCTCATTTAAAAGGGTTAAATGGTATGCTTGTAAAGCGCTATAAATACAATGGCTTGTATTTTCCACTTTCCCTTTATGTTTGGTTGAAAGTGCCTCTACATTTTAGTTATATATTCCAGTTTAAGGGGCATGCAATGTGAAAAGTTATTTAAAGAGTTAAAGGTAAATTAGTCACATTATGTTGTATTCTCTTGGTATGTGCATATACTTGCCTCTCTCACTCAGTTCATAAACGCTCCCAGAAAAAAAATTCTGTGTGAACTTGGGACTGTTATCATTAACATCTTCAATTTTAACCAGCAGGTCAATATCATTTTCCACTTGTTTTCCTGCAGCGTTATAAGCACGTCCTTTCAGCTGAAACAATATCAATATCAAATTCAGAAAATATAATTCACAAATATGGAGAATTCAGATGGACCATATTTATGAATGCTGAAACATACATACTTTGTAGATGTCCTTTTCTTCTCTGTCAACCATTGATGTGATGCTAACCTCACCATTGTCTGGATTAATAATAAATAAGTGATAAGGTTTCTGATCAGCTCCTTCACCAACAATTTCGTATTTAACTACATCTTTTACATCAGATCGAATCTGAAAATGAAAGCAAAACACTACTGAGTATCATCACTGTGGTTAAAAAATGGATATTTTGTTGTATTAAAACCTTAACAAAAAGCTCAGTGAAATACAAAAATGCTATAAAAATACTTTAGTCTCCTGCTACTGCTATGGCTGATAATGAACTAACAAAAAGTTAAAACCAGTAACGGTGTCTTTCAACTTTGAACATGCCTTTCGTTATAAGAAATGTATATATTCTCCTGTCAGGCTTGTCGACCACAGAACCAGAAAATACATAAAGCATACATTCCAATAAATTACAAAATAAAAAGGATCATACCTTGGCAATTGGATTTTTGGTATGCTCTTCATTTTCTCTAACTTTAACTGGTGGAATAATCCATTCTGCTTTCACATGACTTTCCACAACCTGGAAACACAAAAATAAAAAGCTAAACCAATCAGTTTTCTTTGTATACATCAATATGGAATAAAACCTGTGCACACACAGAAGATGATCCTTCTAATCTTGCCCCTTGTGTTCTGAACATGCTTTTTAAAGTGTATTTAACTTAAATTTGCGATTTTACAAAAGCCTGACTTAACTTCCATCCATGGTTGAGACAGATTAACATCA
>NW_024475272.1:0-13700 GCF_017654505.1 Polyodon spathula
GAGCTGAAGAAAGACAACAGTAATATTTTATGGGCCTTACATTTAGAGAAAGGGCAAGCAGGCGCTCATTCGGAAGGTGGCATAAAAACCATCTCATGTAGTTAAACTGTAGTGGATATTTGATCATACAAATATTAAATCACAAGTTTATTTATGTATTTATTTTTATTGATTTCAGAGTAGCCACAACAAAGTGCATTACAGGAGTATAGGACCTTCCGTTTTAATGGAAGTATTCAGAATATGGCAGTGAATGTAAGGAGAATATAAATATTTGTATAACAATCAACTGTTTACCAGAGTATACCCAATTGTCTACAGGAGGTTAGTGTAGGGTAAAAATATGTGTGATGCAGTAGGACAGATGGCCCAGCTTGCATGAGCAGTGCATAAAGGCCAGATTGTGAATCAGGACTAAAAAAAGACTTCAACGGGACCTTCATTAATAAGCATTTGAGAAGACCCAGCTGACAGGATCATAAATAAGTTTTACAAGAACGAGATGGTTTCTATAGAGAGAGTGGATAGTGGGGTATGAGGGAAGGAGTCATTTAGCAGACGCTTTTATCCAAGCGACTTACAGAGACAATGGGGTGAACTATGCTAAACTGCTGCACCAGAGTCACTTACAATGGGACCTTGGCTTTACGTCTCATCCGAAAATTCGCCCTGTATCGATGTTGAAGCGTTGGACGAAACTAGACTCGCCGAAATTCAGTTAAAAGTTTTGAAAAGCGGGTTTCGCCCAGTCGTCTTTTTCAAGTTCTGGGCCAATCTAGATTTGCCCAAAAACCCTTGGCAAAACTAGGTTGGCCCAGGCAAAACTAGACTCGCCAGACCACCTGGTTGCACCCTTAACATATGCACTATCCTTAAGAGTGCAGGAAATATAAACCCTGTTCACAGCACTGTATTGGGGCATAGCCATAGAGCTGCATAAGAACAATATAAGCTATGTAATAACCCCAGACAGATGGACACACTGATGACGTTTCTCACATTTTTATATGGCACAAATGCAGCTCCACAATATGGAAAATACATAGTGGTGGTTTACAGCAAAAGATTAATTTATTAGTGCAGACAGCAAACAGTTGGGTTTTATAACTTTACAGTGTCTTAACCAGAACCACGTTTTCTGAATAAGAATAGGCAGTTGTTGTTCATTGCAAGCATTTCCCTAAGGGAAAATCAGATTCTCATATAGAGGTTAGAAAATGGGGAAAGGGCAGTGCAAGTACATCATAGATTTTTAGTAATTGGTAGGTAACATGTAGAGTTAAAACCTCAGATCACGAGCATGCCAGCGTTTGCTGAATAATTCAGTATGGTAACAAAAATCACCACCCTAAAACATCAATAATATTTTAGTGTTTGTTCAGAAACATGACAAGATGTTAAATTCCAAAACACTCTTAAAGTTCAAGAAATGCAAAAAATACAAAGCTGCAAATTATAAAACGTTCTTATGAACATTTTAAGAAAGAGGTTTACAAGGATCTTACCACACTCCTGTGAATAAAAAACAGCAAGCAATGTCATTTATAATCTGTCTCTCTGTAGTATTATGCATAAACCTAGTGCTAAAACAACATAAATAATTATTCTTACTGGGGAAAAAAGACAGTGGCTCTTAAAGCGAGAAAATGGTCTGGTTGTCTTTGTCTTTGTCAGTCACTTGCACCGAATCTACACCTACACGATCTGTTACATTTTCTTGCAACATAGTGAAGAAAGCAACGCAAAAAAAAGTACCAGTGTCACGTCAATTTATGCTCCCTATCAAATGTTCTTACTTTGCGTACTGTGCATGCCCAGGTTATTATCACCCTGCACTATACATGCCCAGATTTTTTTCCCCCTTAAGACCGAGGACGCTCATCAAAAACTGCTACATATTTTCTTTGGATGAGAAAGTATGTGTTTTGTAAAGTTACATTTTACTCCCCATGTAATAATTAGTTTTATAGCAAATACAGACAGCTTGTGTCAACGAATGGTAAAGTGTACTATAGAGCTAGGTACATTTTTTAAAAATAGAAAAAGCAAAAGATAAAAAGACAACTATATGCTGACTGCAAAAAATTGTTTTGCAAAGGTATTATTATTATTATTATTATTATTATTATTATTATTATTATTATCATCATCAGAGATATTTCCAGGTGTGAATTCTGATCATGTTATTGATATTAGTTTAAAATAAGTTAAGTGAATTATATTACATTTTAGTTCTGCTACAAATAAAATTAAAAAGGTAACAAAAAACTCCCAGCTCACTATATACGTCATTTCAACTGCTTTCACTTGACCCCCCCCCCCCCCCCCCCCCAAATAAATAAATAATTAAATCGCAAACTGCGTTCCGTACTCACCATTAATACAAACAGTAACAGCAAACCAATCCCTGGAAATGAAATTCCAGCCATGACAGGTAACTCCTTTATAAAACTGTCCTGATCAGCTCCCCCTGAACCTACTTCTAATTTAATGTTTCTTTGCTTTTCTTATGTTTGTGACCCCCACTCCGCTAAGGCTCTTCAGGACACCTCTTCTGAGCCAAGGATAAAGACATGGGACCTGGGTTCAATAAGCTATGCTTTAAGTAAGATAAGAGTGGTGAATTTCCTTCTCAAGTCTATATACCTGTGCTATAAGTCAATTTCGCTAGTTAGACTGGAATTATAAGCATAGCAGCACATCTACCAAAGGTTACTCCACTTGATCTCTGTTCATTATAAAAAGCAATGGAATGAGGACGTTAAATGGAGCGTCACTTGATCCACACCCAAACTTGATGTCAGGGGAGGACTTACCTTTTTTTTTTCAAACTTTATTTGAATATAATGAGTCAAAGAAACAGACTTGCTATCATGTAACCAATCTACATGTTTACAGCATGTCTAGTGTTGGCATAAAAATAACAAATAAGAAGCAGCAGACATTTGGACAAGACCTTTATTTCCTGGTTTAACTACATGCCATTGTTCTTTTAAAAAGAAAGAAGCTATTAAACTAAAGGGAACGTACGTTTTTTTGTTATTGATGATTAAATAATATAATTTCTTAAAATAAAACAATGACATTTCATCTAAAATATTTTCCAGGCAATAATTAAAATGTTATAACAATGAAATAATAAACAGATGTAGCCTTAAATTTGATTGTATTTATGCATTTGTTCTTTACGTTTCCTATTTCCATTTGTCATAGATAGATGAAATGGTAGCCGTTTTAGTCCAGAGATGATAGACAAAGAGAAGGAGAAGTGATATGTTTTATTGGACTAACTAATAATAATTATTCACAAGCTTTCAAGACCTCAAAGGTCTCTTCTTCAGGTGAAAGTAGGAAAGAGAGATGTTTACAATCAAAGTTTATGTTTATATCTACATTCAAAAGTTGCACCAGAACTTTAACAAAAAGAACCCATTTTGAATCACTACAATTCTAAAAATCTGCATGTCATACACACGCACACACACACGTTATATATATATATATATATATATATATATATATATATATATATATATATATATATATATATATATATATATATAGACACACACACACAAACATAAAACAACATGTCTCACAACAGATTTTTCTAAAGCTGCACTTATACTTTGAGGTACTAATAGTTCTAAATCGTATACTTACTATTTTTCTTTCCTGAAAATTCCAGCCAACAAAGTGAGAAAAAGATTCCAAAAAGAAATTCCGCGCTGAACAGTTAGATGGTGTTCCCCACATCTACAACACACTGCTACAGTACGCAGCTATCGACCACCCCGACTGTTCTGTCCGCCAATTCCTTGAAGGAGGGCACTGAGCACTGTCCATCAGCATTTGTGTTTTTGGTCCCGATCCTATGCTCAATGGCGACTTTGTATGGCTATAAGGCCAAAAACCATCTAGTTACCCTAGCATTTTTCACCTTATTATCTTTCATAAATTTAAGGGACGAGTGGTCGGTCATGAGGGTGAATTCCTTACATAAAAGCCCTACCTCTTTTTCAACTACTGCATATTTCCTCTCCCTGGGCAATAGTTTCCTGCTCAAATAGCAAATGGGGTGTTCTTCACTGTTGTCCATTTGGGACAGCACCCCCCCTAATCCTACGTCAGAGGCATCTGTCTGTACGACAAATGGTTTAGAGAAATCGGGCACCCTTAAGACCGGACTACTACATAGGGCTTTCTTGTTGACATCGAAGGCCGATGCTGTTTCTGGGGTCCACCTTACCTGTACTGGGGATGATTTTTTTTAGGTCGGTCAGGGGTGTGGCGATGGAGGAGAATTCAGGCACAAACCTTTGGTAATACCCTGCTAAACCAAGGAAAGCCCTAACCTGCTTTTTATCGCGGGGCACCGGCCACTTGGTAATGGCTTCTATTTTATTGGTCTGGGGCTTGACCTTACCACCCCCCACTATAAACCCTAGGTACTGTGCCTGCTGAAGGCCTGTGAAACATTTCTCGGGGTTTGCTGTCAGAGATGCTGCCCTGAGAGCCTGAAGCACGACGCCCACCTTGCTGAAATGATAATCCAAGGTTTACGTGAATAAAAGGTAACTGTGGCAAAGTGGTTGGTAAGGGGAACAGGTGTAACAGTGATGCGGTGCAGGAGTGATGAACAGACAACAGTGATTCAGTGAACAAGTGTTTATTTGTGCTGTTTCCAGGTCTGGCGACCGTCAAATAATAAATCCCCGGCAGTACACAACAATGTGTAAAGCGCGGGGATGGTGAAGAACACAGTACAGTCTCACACACAAAGAAAGGCACGGTCACCAGTCCTGGGTGATATTCAAACGTGCAGGTGCTCTGTGCAGTGGTGCTCCGGATAGTGCTTTACGTGGCGACAGCTCCGGAGGTGTGCGTTAACTGTCTAGTGGTGCGAAAAAGACAGATAATTATAAACAAACAAAGACAACACACAACACGTAATACACTCTGAGAGCTCCTCTCTCAGTCCTTCTCTCTCTCACGTTTTACCCAAACGAAGGAAAAGATCAGCGTTACCCTGGCCCCTATATGTAATCCCGCATGATATCTAGGTAAACGGTTGCAGCTGCCTTATTACTTGCAGCTGCCCCTCGTTTACCTTTCAAATCAATACGGTCTTACAACAGAGTCTCGCTTCTTTCCAGGCTGACCCACTTCCCTGACCCGGAAACGAACTGTCAGGCCAGCCCTTCCAAATACTTCTCCTCTCGTTCTTTAGCGCCCTCACAGGTCGGGAGGAAGATTCATCACCAGAACTCATGTTTGCGTCACAGTAACATCAATCTCCCAGCTCACTCTGCAGTAAAAACAAAGTACCCAAAACCGAATTAGCAGTACTTCATTATTCCATTTGATGATCATCCCAGGTTTCCGTGAATATCATGATATGTATGCAGACTCATAACTGGCATACGGTCTCAGGACGTCCATCAGCCGTTGGAAAGTGGCGGGAG
Organism: Polyodon spathula; assembly: GCF_017654505.1. Classification (NCBI taxonomy): domain Eukaryota; kingdom Metazoa; phylum Chordata; class Actinopteri; order Acipenseriformes; family Polyodontidae; genus Polyodon; species Polyodon spathula. Next base: position 5,466 of record NW_024475272.1, read on the forward strand.
CGCCATGCAGTCCAAACGGCATCACCTTATATTGGTACAGTCCCAGAGGCATGGCGAATGCCGTCTTTTCCCGTGACTTTGACTCAAGCAGAATTTGCCAATACCCCTTGGTGAGATCAAGGGTAGTCAGATACTTTGCTGAGCTGAGTCTCTCAATCAACTCATTAAACTTGGAGTTAAACTTGGAGACTTGGTTTAACTGGCGAAAATCAATACAAAAGCGCCAAGTCCCATTGGGTTGGCCACCATCACGATGGGACTGCTCCATGGGCTTGAGGACTCCTCAATTACATCCAACCGTTTCTTTGCGTCAACCTCATGGATGATCTCCTCTCATTGGGCCTCCGGGATCCTGTAGGGCCTCACTCGATCACACATACTGGAGCTGTGTGAATTTCATGTTTTATAGCTGAGGTCCTACCCGGTACTTGAGAGAATACATCCTGATTTATTTTTATAAAATTGTATCTGTCACTGACTAAGGGGGGGGCTTATATTTACAGATCAGGACGCTACGGACGTTCCTGTTTCGGACACTAAGGCCGTGGCCGCTACTAACTCCTACTGATCTACCCATGGTTTGAGAAGATTAACGTGATATATCTGCTCCTTTTTCCCTCTATCTGGTTGTCTTACTTTACAATTAACCTCCCCTACAGATTCAATTATTTCATAAGGCCCCTGCCAACGAGTAAACAACTTGCTCTCGGGAGTGAGAACCAATATCATGACCCTGTCCCCTGGACTAAACACTATCCGGGTGGCGGTTTTGTTATACTGTCCCACCTGGCGGGTCTGAGCCGAGTCTGAGTCTAGTCTTTTATACCATCATAAACAAGCATTTCCTGTATAGAACTAAATAACCCTGTCACAAGTGGGAAAGTAATTTACTTATCAGAATTATATTTTTGGCTTGCTCAGGTGCTTGCCAGCATTGTAATTCATAGTAAGTAGCAAGAGTACACATAAGAATCTTAATAAATGTTGGATCACCACAAAACAACCTTAAGGTCTGAGAAGCAGATGCTTGGCATCTCATACAGGGATTCTTAGATGTCTTACGATAGAGCACATCTGTTAGAGCTATTGATTCCTTGATTTTTTCCAAATCAAGCCAAAGCCTTTGCCTCAGATCTTCTCACGCAATACTTTCTTCTATTACCTGGTATAAAATACCTCTTGGTCAAGTATTGTTATCTCCCTGTGTCCTGAAGATGTTGACGCTCTGCAAAACAGCATGAGCTGTCTTTCTCTTATTCGTGTTACTCATTTATCGGAAGACTTGTTTATTCAGAAAATGTTGGTTTCAGAAAACACACGTTGCAGCTTTCCTAATCTAAAGTGCGTAGGATCATATTCTTGCTTATCTGATGAGACATGATCCAAATGCACAAAGCAAGGAGCTGTGGGTGGTGGCTTAACCCACCCTGGCACCTACACTTCTAGGAGTTTATCTTCAGAAAGGCACACAACCCTACAATGAGAACGAGGAAAGTTCAGTGATCTAAATTGCTACGTCTGGGAGAAAGCAGATTTTGTGCAAAAGCAGGAACAAGCTGCTAAACCGGGAGCAGATACAAGCAAGAAAACGAATGAGCTTTCTCTGAAAAATGGAATAAAGTGCACATCAATACTAAAACTATTAATGCACTGTAGAGTGTGTATAGGTGTGTGGAAGGGTGGTGGGTAATTCACTGACACAGGAGACAGACACCGCACAGGTGCCCAGTTTTATTTCAAGGTGCTATTTTCTCTTTAATCCCGCAGATGGCGCTGTGGGACCATGGTCTGATTTACCAATGATGGTAAACAGAACCACGGGCATACCAAGTGATGGTACACAATACCGGCGCCCTTGCAGGTGCTTCGAAACAATAATTCAGAGTTTCTGTTGTTGGTCTGGAACTGTACTGAATTAGGGTGATTAATTATTAAGCAGACTATGGCAGCTATTAAAATCCCACAATAATGCATCTATGTCCACATCACGCCTTTATGACCTAAGTCATTTAGCTGATGCTCTCTGTTTTCAAAAAATAAATAAGATAGTGAAACCATTACATCTGAGCATATAGCAACTCTCATCACACAGTAAAAAAGGTAAAACAGATACAGTATGTGAGCAACATAGACGCGCCCTGGCTTACTGTAGAGCTTCCTCCTCTTATCTCAAAGGGAGATAAAAACACTCTTTTTATTAACCTTGTGTTGAATAGAAGAGCGGATATTTGTAATAGCAGTATAACATCTATGAAGAAACTACAATTAGAAAGACTAAATAAACTTTGTCTGCACAATGTACTATTCATTTTGAACTCCCTTATCCTCAAACTGAATATTTTCAACTGGCAATCCACTATGTTCCTTGCAGTTACAAAGCAGTTCAGCTTTTGCAAAACCATTTTCTTTAATGAAACTGATCTTCTCTCCTTCTCTCTAACAGTGCACACAGTCTTTCAAATGCAGGTATGTTATCTTTTCTGGATCTACAGTTGTTTAAACCGGCCTTTTGCTGGGATAAACAGGAATGTTAACACAGGATTGATTGTTCCTTTGTTTTAGGATGCAGAAAACACTCAATGGTTATTCCAAGAAATTTGATCGTCAAGATCTAAAATTCTGAATGAAATAGAAAGGACTAGAACAATTGCTCGTCTCCCTGCTTTGGCTATCCACCCCCTTCAGCTCATTCAAAATCCCGCTGCTTGTCTTGTATTCTCCCAGCCTCACTACTCTCATGCTACCCCTCTACCCTTTGCACCCTCCACTGGCTACCCATCTCTGCTTGCATTCAATTCAAGACCCTTGTTCTTGCCTACCACTCTCTTCACCACACTGCCCCCTCCTACCTCCAATCCCTCGTGTCTACCTACACCCCCTCTCGCCCTCTCCGCTCCTCCACTACTGGCCATCTGGTAATGCCTTCCCTCCATTCTCAGTCCTCCTGTGCCAACTCCTTCTCTTCCCTAGCCCCTCTGTGGGTCTTGCCCTCAGCCAGTGCATGTTTTTACTTTTTTCAGGTGGCAATCCTTATTCCCTTCCGCAACCGGCATGAGCATCTACCAATACTTTTCCGACATCTATGCTCCAAAATCAGCATTTGCAGTTTGCCTTCTGTCATTGAGCAAGTAAAAACCTTTTTATTGGGTCACCATTTACCAAATTTTGTGTGTGTGAAGACTGACATCTAGTGGAATATTTAAGCTACTACTATTTTAAATTAACAGATTACAACATATTACTAAATTATTAATTAATTCACATTTGAAATAACAAATGCATAGTATAGATATTTGCTTTCAACATTGTATTGAATGCTTTCCATATAAAAAAAAAAAAAAAAAAAAAAAATCTGTTTCAGGCACACAGTATACTTGACAATAAATACCAAGCACAGAAAATATGTAAAGAGAATCTCAACTTCCTTTTGTTTTTTTGTTTGAACTTTTTCAAGCATTCAGCAAAGTAAATTGATAACAGACTTTGTTTTAGTAAACACCGTCATAAGATATAAATACCGAAAACCAGCAAACACAATTATTTGAAAAATGTTTCTATGAGAAATCTATGTCTTCAGTAATACGTCCCAGTTATAATTTTATTTTGTAAGCAGCATTTTCTATTTCAAGTGTCCTTAAAAAATAATGGAGTGATCACAAACAACAGCAGCTCTTGCAAAATTCAATTTTTTCCCCCCAATTTTTTGGCATCCACTTGTTTTAAAATAGCACCTTAACACTGACAGGTTTACCTGTCCTAGTACCCTCCTACGATGTCAAAAGTAAGCGAGCAATGACGGTGGATTTGACCTACTATAAGGGATCTAAGGAAGACACAATAATGGTAATTACTATTATTATTGTATATAAGTTATTATTATTAGATTTTTTTTTATCTAACATAATTTAAGAACTGGGAAGAGACAGGGGCGTGGGCTGCTGATGGTTCCTCGGGCTGGGATGGGGAGACACGGTTCGACCTGTGTGTCATTGTATGTATGTGGCCTCTTCCATTTCGGTACTCATTTCTTACCAGTGAGCACGCCTTTGAGGCTGTGACCAACAACTACTGAGTCACCTATGTTCTTTATCTGGCATGGTGCTTTGTTATTTAAAAGCTAGAGTGGCAAGGTTTTTTTTTTTATTTATTTATTTTTTTGTATTGGTATTTATCGATTTATTAATTTTTTATCAGGAAATGACTCCCATATAACATAGGTATGACTTTGTAAGGCCCCCTTTTTTGTTGCCCCCTTCTTCACATTTTGTTGCTTTAAAGCTTGAAGTCATGACACTTTGAAGTAGGAATTAATATGTGTTATATACACAACCTACTCCACACATTCAAAGCAAAAACAAAAAAAAAAAGAAGTAAATAGATAATTATTATGAAATAAAAACGGGTGTCATGATTGTGTAAGTATGTAAACCTAAATTAATTCAAGTGCACAAAATGACCTCAACGAGCCACACAATTAGTTGAATGGCCTCTGTTCATGTGCAATATTAGTGATTCTCACGATTTCTGAATAAAAACACCTGCCTGCACAGCTGCACTCGTATCTAACCCTAATGTAACTATCTATCAACACTTCTGCTCTTGAACTGCTCCGATATCAAATAGTACTGTTCTTCGTCTGCATTTGTTCTTATTAGGACTGACGTCATTTCATTTTTGTATCGTGGATCTTAATTGTGCTGTAAGTCTTGACGTGTCTTTTTATACAACTGTAAGTCACCCTGGTAAGGGTGTTTAAATTTGACTAAAAAATTATTAATAATAATAATAATAATAATAATAATAATAATAATAGTTAGGCCCAGTTGGGTCTTGTTTAACTTGACCATTTTTAAAATGAAAATGGTGTATTGACTGACAACACAACACAAAAACAGACATATTAAACAATATATAAATGTTATAATTTTGGCTTTCAATTTGCATAACAGTGTTTCTGTTTATAGTGATAATTTATTGTAAAAACAGTAACAACTGCATCATGCAGATACCATAAAACTTAATTAATTTACAGCATATTTAGACACTAGATTGAGACAATGTTTGTGTTTAATGGGTATTGGGATAACTTTTAAAAAGAAACTAATCATTTAATTTGGAAAATGAAAACATTTCTATTGTATTAATTGAATACAACTTCTGTAAAAACATGTAAAAGTGAACATACTGCATGCTGTAATGTTAGCTGATTCACATACAACCCCGTACACTTACCAGATATTAGTGTTTATTTCAACAGAAACAAACCATCCCCTTGGCACAGCATTTTCTGAATATAACAGTTTAATACAAATTAAATTTGAAGAGTTGAAAGTGCAGTGGCATATTTACAAACACACCTAGAGGATGCTTAATACAGTATTTTTTTATTAAAAAAAAAAAAAAAAAAAAAAAGGATTAAAACAGACCATTGAAATACCTATTTAAAAAAAACAACCACCTTCTTAAAAAGCATACATACAAATATTGTTTTTCCAGTGCATCTACCTTGAACACACATTGCATTAAAAAGGTAAATCCTTTAAAAAAAAAAAAGTTTTCTCCCCAATTTAGTAGTGTTCAATTATTTTTTTAGGCTCAGCTCACCACTACCACCCCTGCACTGACTCCACCGTCCTCCGAAGTTTCTGCCGTTAACCGGCCACTTTTTTACACGCAGACTCACCATGCAGCCACCGCAGAGCTACAGCGTCGGAGGACAACACAGCCCTGGGCAGCTTACAGGCAAGCCCGCAGGCGCCTGGCCAGAGCACAGGGTTCGCTGGTGCACAGTGAGCTAAGGACACCCTGGCCGACCTAAACCCTCCCTCCCCTCGGGCGGCCCCCGCCGTGAGCCGGTTTAACACGGGATGTGGGACCCTCGAGGGCAGAGCCAACCGGGTTTCCCTGGTCGGAAACTGAGCTTTGACGTCTCAGCCTGATATCCTGTGGCGATGTCCGGACTATAGGACACATCCTGCACTCTACGCGAGTGCTTTCACTAGATGTGCAACTTGGGAGTCCCTAACAACATTTTTAAACCTGTAAATAATCTTCATCTAAATAAATACATAGATGACGGCTATATTTGCATCCTGAGCCATTCGAAAAAAAGTGATAATACTACAGTAGTGACGTCAAAAATGGAGAATTCCTCTAGAGGAAAATATACTTGAACTTTGACCCAATCGACTCCGAGACCATCACTTTCAATTCAAACACAAAATGTCTTGTTTTCCATCAATTGACAACACCCACAGTACAGAAATGTTCATTAATGATCAACAAAATGAGAACATTTATAAAAAAAAGTTTAAAAAAATGTAAAGCTGTTACATTCGTATCTCAGAGAAACGTAACGGATAACACAGAATGTCTGTACAGCACTGAAAAACACCATTTAAAAAAAAAAAAAAAAAAAAAAACCTGTCCTGCTGAACCTCGTCTTTTGCAATATTAGCATCACAAAGGGTATCCATGTATTATAAAAAAAAAATAAAAATAGATGGGTCTCTTCAAGGTTTCTGTGACAGTTTATAAGTTACTCTACCTTTGGTCTCGTAATTTATGACAAAACAGAAACCCTAGATGGAATTATTTTTCTGTAATTCACTGAAGCCCATCTATTCTATATATATAAAAATACATGTGTCACAGCCCATCTTTAGGAACCCTGGCTTAATAAAACATTTTCTATCTCTGATAACCCAACACCACTAATGATAATTTTCAAAAGAAAAAGTCAATATCTGCTTATGAAATCACAAATTATGTTAAATTCTTGGAAATATTCACTCACTTCCAGAACCACAGCCTTCTATTCAAAAGTATTTTTAAACAGCAAAGATGAGATGCATAAAGCGTATAGAACCCAATTAGTGTTTAAAGAGGAATGTACAGCACAACTGATCCAACCTGTAAGCTCAAAGTATCAACCACTCTTCATTCAAAATGTATATGCCATGCCCCAAGCCTTTAAACCTAACAAGTTCATCTACTGATTACTGTTTGGATTACAATTGTTTTATATATGCACACACAAATACAGCACACAAGCATTTATGTATCCATACAGATTGTATTTTACATAAACAGCCTTTGACAATTAAAAATGAATTACTGTATTCATTCAAGACAAATTCCCAGAACCCTGGCATAAACCTTGGATAAAATTAAATTTCCTTGATTTAGATACAGAATCCTTTAATACTTAATTCAAATGTAAAGGATATCCGTCTATGTTGTGGGCTTAATTTTTGCTCTGTCCTCACTCACACGAGTTTGTTAAACAACCTTTTATATATGCCAAGTGCATCTTACTTCATCCCATTAACCCACCCTGCACACTACTTCCAGATACCACTCTCTTCTCTGTCACTGTTACATGCTGTGCGTTTGGCATTTCACTCATGCGCAGAGTACCCTGACCAAACCCCACCTTTCCACCCTGCATACTGGACTCAGATACCACGGTCTTCTCTGTTACTGTTACATTCTGTGAACCAGGCATCACATTCCTGTGCAAGCTGCCTAGTTCATACCCCATCATGTCACCCTGCACATTATGTCCAGACACCACTCTCTTCTCCGTCAACACCACATTATGAGAAACAGGTTCACTGAAGTGCATACTTCCCTGATCAAAACCTCTATTTTCCAGCAGTAACACATGCTGTGAGTTTGGTATTTCACTCGTGCGCAGAGTACCCTGATCTAACCCCACCATCATGCCACCCTGATTACCCGAGCCATGCACCAATCTCTTCTGGGTCACCATCACATTCTGAGTGCTTGGAACGTCACTCATTAGAAGGTGGCCTTGCAAGCCAGGGACAGAAGACCTTTCTATCACGACATTCCTTTGGATCTGTGGCTCAACAATGTATCGAGTGGTCTGAATGATTGGGTTAGTGGCATAGTATACAGGCTGTTGAACGAAGCCAGGGTCAGAAACAACCACATTTTTCTGGAGATACACGGTTGGCTGAGGAGGAGACACGTTTTCTGTGACAACCACATTCTTTTGGACCTGGGGTGCTGGAACTGGGCTGGTCACCTCAACGGTTTTGTTGGTCACCACACAATTATTGGTGATGACTGGGTTAGTGGACACGGTGGTGTGCTGAACAGCAACACCAGGCTGCTCAACTGAAACTCCTGAAGTCATCTCTGTGCCCCTGCAGATTTCAGCAAGAGTCTTAAACTTTGGTCCTAGTTCATTTAGGAAGCTTTGGTCTA
>NW_024475273.1:0-31267 GCF_017654505.1 Polyodon spathula
ACCTATTCTGAAACCCTAGGCTATGATTCTGCTGCCTTTGCAGATCTTGAAAAGGAAGGCCCTGATACTTTACATTCCTATCATCTTGAGGACCTAGATATTGGTGACCTTAATGGAAAGCATGTGTCTTCTTTTGACTACTCTGTGCTTACTGATATAAATCTGGTGCTGGCTGAAGCTCTTTCTCCAGCTGTTAAGATTGCCAGTGAACTCAACTCTCCTGCCCTCCCTGGAGGTCTCAGGTTGCCAAGCAGTGTCTATGATGCCTCTGTAGGGCCCTATGGTGTATTTAATCTACCTGTTGCCCAACGAGACCCTCCTCCCGATAGCACAGAAGAGCCCACCACCCTGGCTTCAGCAACCACAAATGGTGTTGCAGACATGACCATCAAATTGTTTGGTGGAAGGTTGACGGACCTCAAAGTGCGAGGTAAGGGTTCTTGCTATCCTGGTATCTGTTTAATTCTGGAAGAGGTCTGGTTAACAAATCTCCTTGTAACTATTCCCCCCCACAGTCTCCTTTACATTTGTTGAAGTAAGCAAGATTACGCAGTGGTGCAGATACAAGGTGTTGGAGAAAAAGGGAGTTGTCCACTTTACAACTGCCTTCAAAGGCTGCAATGTGAAGGCACTGGTAAGATTTAGGTTGCAGACTTTAACTTAAAAAGACTGCTACTTTGCCATCGGATATGAACTTGCTGGCCTTGTACAGTGTAAATGTTAAACCAACAAAGCAAATGCCACAGGACTACTGTTCCACGTCTACAACTAACTTAAACGTTAATTGTGGCTCCTTGTGAACTAGACAGTATTGGCTTTACAAGCGCAGATGCTGCTTATAATATTCCCATTCAACCTGATTTCTTCCCTTTGCTTCTAGGGTGGGCAATATGTCCTGACCCTGATGTGGAGAAACAACTATGTGCATATGTTCTGTCCAATTCCCACACCTGATGGCCCTATTACAATCTGTGGTGAGAGTAGCATGACCATCAAACTCCCAGCAGGACCAATAGAAGCACTTCGTGTACAAAGTGAGTTGTTTCTGCTGCGCAATAAATGACAGCCTACTTTGGAATGTATGGGTGTAATTATTTTTGAACCATATACTTTGTTGCAACTAATTGCATTTGAAACTGTTGCATGTATGCTATAGTATATGTCCTTGAACACCAGGACTACAGCATCCTCTTTGAGTTTTGGTTCAGATTTAAAGTACTGACTTGGTGTGGTGGTCAGTTTTGGGTGCACTTCAGTGATGGTATCTGGGATCTGTTATTTTATGTATTTTTGTCAGTGTTTTGTAGCTCTTCTGAGTAACTAAATGCAAGATGTATTGTGTCGCCAGTTTCCCATTACTGCTGCTGTGTAGCCAATTGAGAAATGCTGTCATGTCAAAATGCTGTCATGTCAAATCCTCACTCAATTCCTTCCAATTGTAGATAAATTCAACAAATGGGTATCCATTTACGAAGTTGCTGTTCAGTGCAAATATCAACTGTTGAGTGATTCAAAGGGAAGGATCACTTTCACTACTTCATACAATGGATGTCACGTGAGGAGAGTGGTACGTGTATCCTGCTTTCCACCAGTATAGGAAATATTATGCTCTATATACAAACAGCCTGCATGGTAGCCTAGGAAGAAAGGACCAAGCCGGTATTTCACTTGTGTGCCCATACAACATGTCTATAAATATAGAATGGGTTTATTTTCCCATATAAATATTGGAACTGTTGCTCAATTTGGCTGTTCACTTGCCTAATCTGAAACTAGGGTAGCCTTCCTACCCATAGGAACAGGATACTGTGAAGATTAGAACTCCAGTGATGCCATCTTGTTTTTGACCCTCCTAGATGGATCGTTATTTCTATAACATCTACTATCAAATGGCTCCAGGGAAGCTAGGGCAGGCACTCATGTCTTGTAGGACCGGAGTTAATGTTGCAGTCCCACCTGAAGAGTCTTTGCCATCAGTGTTTTGTGCCAAGTCTGGCATGATGATCAAATTGCCTAAGGGAAGTCTTGATGCAGTCAAAGTGAGAGGTGAGTTGCATCTGTGTGTCAACCGACCCCTCCTTATTAATTGACATAATTGAAGTTGTGAACCATGCAAACATTCAATTGCAGAGGGTTCTTAGCTAGCTGGTTATAACTGAAGCCTCGAACAGACCTTGTATAATAAGCATGTGGACAAACTTGCTGTTCAGGGAACTCACGGAATTTGTCTTCTGCAGATGGGTTTGGCGAGGCAATACCTGTCGGTAGTATTGCCAAGAAATGCAATTATCAACTCATTCCAGTGAAGACTGGACACATCATCTTGATTGCTTCCTTCCAAAGCTGTCAAATTGCATTAGTGGTAAGAATATTGAATACTTTCTCCTTCCCCCTTAAGGCTATTAAATGTTGCTGCATGCTTCCAGTAAACTACTTCAGTACAAGCAATACTGAATATGCCAATAACAGAATCTCTCTCTCTTTCTTTTAAGGATGGTAGCTTTGCCTTGAGTATCCAATTCCAGCATGCTGATGGTGTAATGGGAGAGGTATCTGCACTTTGTCATGCTGGTGGACGGTCAAAACCAACTTGCCAACCTGAGAGCCCTGCAACTCCAGAAGTAACATCCAGTGTACTGTCTACAGTACATCCTGTAGATGTGTCTGCTACCATCTGCAACAAGGATGGCATGACAGTGGTTCTACCCAGTGGTCCTTGGTGGGGGATTGGAGTGAAAGGTGCGTTTGTTATATTCTCTCTCTCTCTCTCTAGGACAAAGCCTCCTGTGAATTCGCTAATGGAGGCACCTATACATACAGACTCGCAATTTTATTCCTTCACTCCCCTTGGTACCTTGAGGTGGGCATTCCGCAGCATTGATTATCACAACATTGGCCACTATTTTTGGGTCTTGGAAAGCCATTCAAACAACTGGTGACAGAGCACTGATGCCTGGTTTTAGCTGGTGTAAATAAGCAGTGCATGGTGAATGCGTCTTATGCTGTGTTCCTTTTTATCTTTTGGCTTAAAGCTGTAATGGAATTTCGGAGACTTGCACTTGCTGTAATGATGTCTTCTTTATTGCAGATCTTTCTGGCAAAGAAATCGTTGTGACTAGTGACTTTGCGGAACGATGCCATTACAATCTCTCTCTGCAACTGGAGAAAATAATATTTACAACTGCCTACACTGGCTGTTTTGTTGAGCAAGTGGCAAGTACATTTCAAGTGACATTAGAGCACTTCATGGTTACCTGGGGGCTAGCTTGATATGTAATCCTTAAATTTCAGTTTGACCTTGAGCTAACATGTTCATCCATGAAGTTGCATCGGGCTTTACTGGCCATTCTGTGTACATCCTTACATGGCAGTTGCTTGAGAAATTCAACTTTTACTCTTGGTCATTTTCTGTTCCTACTAGGGAGACAAGTATGTCCTGACTGTAATGTACAGGACAGCTACTTGGAATCGAGGGTCTGTGCGGATGGAATGCCCAACCAGTGCTGGAAGCCCTACAGAATTGCCTCCTCCTCTTGCAGCCACTGTGGGGAAACCCATTCCTGTCTGCAGGTCCTCTAACATGACTGTGGTGCTGCCTGGAGGATCTCTGGATAAAGTCTTGGTACTAGGTGTGTTACAAGAAGGATGTGCATACTTGAACATTTTTACGATGGGGTACTTGCACTAGCAACTATCAAGGACTAGTCCTATCCTGGATGTGAACGCATGGACACATTTGTGTTGCAGGTGAACTCAACAGGCCAGTTAAAGTGATTGATGCACCCAAGTCCTGCAATTACAGCTTGGTGGAGAGAAGAGACGAGATCCTCTTCACAGCTCCATACAGCGCCTGTGATGTCAAGATCCTGGTAATTCTCTTCAGTGTTTGTGTACTCTACGCTATATAGTCAATTACACTGTCTTGATGTCTTGTGGCATAGTAGAACCCTGGAACTCTCTGGAACCTTTTTTAGTAAAGGTGGGGCTAGCTTATCTGAAGGTGACTCTTGAAAGCATGTTTGCCTTCAGCCAGCCTTTTGCATTTTAGATTTTGAGCACTGTCCTGACAACTTTGATTACCTAAATGACCCTGCTTTTGCTTCTGGCATGAAGTCTTTGTTCCTCTTTTTAGAAGTAGCATCAGATGGGGACTAGAGACTGGGGGATAGTGGCAGCTGCCTTCCTGTCACTGTTTAGTGTGTCTGGAGAACAACTTGTCTAATTGTCATTGAAGTTGGGGGCAAGTTCTAAATACAAATGGCCCTAATTCCAACCTTTCTAAAGCCAGAACAATTGTAGGAACAGTACTCCTGCATCCACTGGGACATTTGGAAGTGGAATGCCCAAGTGGTGCTGGTGAACAAAAACCAAACACTACCACTACAGGGACAAAGAATACCTACACCTTCCTCTTGATGCTTCCAACAAGATGAGTTTTTGAGGAACCTCAAAAGCAACCAAAAAAATTAGGAAGCAAACTTTGGTCCTCCCCCCTAGCCACTGAGAGTTTCAAACCTGTACTACAAAGTACAGTGGCCCTGAAGTTCTCAAAACAGTGGGTTTTTCTTTTCTCCCTTGTGTTTACACAATCGTGGTCTTATAAGCCCACTTTGGTATGATTGTGTAAATACTATCCTGGTCCTTAAGGGGTTAACTAGGAGAATCGGAGCCATGTAGCTGGCCTAAATCGACTAGTAATTGGATTAACTAGCTCAGTTGAAATGTTCCCCACTATAATTGCTTGGTGTCAATGACGATGTTCCTGTGCCTACCCTTTCCAGAATAAAAACTATGTCTTGACTATAATCTACACAACTGCAGCTGGGATAAGAGGGATGGTGCAAATGGCTTGTCCAGCTGTAGAGACAACAACCCATACTACTAGGACTACAACTACTAGGAAGCCAGTGACTACTGGGAAACCTACAAAACCAACTCTCCCTCCCACTGCTGTCTGCAAAGCCTCCAGCATGACTGTAGCACTGCCCTCTGGGCCACTTCAGGTTTTGTTATGGAGTGAGTGTGAATTCAGTTCTAATGGTTTTGGAGGGAACTGATCAATCCTGGTAGTTGATGGGAATCCTTGTTTCTTTGTAGATCTGTCCAATGAATGGGTAGATGTCAATGATGCTCCCAGTTACTGCAACTACAGTTTGGTGCAGGGAAGAGGAGGAAGGAACTTCTTTACAACCCCCTACAGGGCTTGTGATGTCCGGATACAGGTAGGAGTACATCACATTCAAATCCTCAATTTGATTTGTAGAAAAAAGCGTACTTGCTATTAATCTTCAGTAATATTTGAAGGCAGAACATGTAGTAATTTAAAGGCGGTGACTTGGTACCCAGCTATATAATCTTGATGTGCCAATTCCACAATGTACAGCTATGGCCAAAAGCTTTCCATCCCCCTACAGAACTAACCAATGTTCATGACGTTGACTGAAACCTGCTTGTTCTTCTAAGCTATTGAATTGCATAGCACTTTGTATTCCTTCCCCCCCCCTGTTATGGCTTCTGGTGGACTTTGTGATATTTTGTAGTTTCTTTGATTTGCATGTAGTGCCAGATTTAACCCATCACTAGGTCCAAGGCAAGCGGCCACTTGTGTGCCCCTGTGGCAGAGTGTTAATAGGTGCAGGGGTGATGAGCAGTGTGAATTTAGCAGACAGACTTGTAATCTGGTCTGCAAAGGCTTTTGGATCTTTCACCAGGTCTGGTGACCAGAAACAATCCCCCGGTAATACATGTACTGCACGGGGTAAACAATGGGTTTGTAGATCCAAAATATAAACGGTAAGTATCCACCCACAATAATACAAACACTGTCACCAGTCCTGGGTGCATGCAGTAGTTCTCATGGTGGCTGATGGTTTGACAATAGTGCTGTTCCGGCTTAGTGCTGGCTCTTGACGAAGGCTCCGGAACCGTGTTGGCTATCCTTGCAATTGTTTGCAAATTGCTGACAAAACACTTGCAATACTGGTATCCCTATATTAGGTCTCTCAGTCTTGGGTGCAAAATGCAAAGGAACAGACGACCCCTTGTTAAACGAGTGCAACCTCCTCTCCAATCTGCGGTTGCCACGTAGCTTCCCTTCTGGGTTATTGCAACGGTCCCGCCCCCTTTCTAGCTGGCCGACTTCCCTTGAACCCTGGGAAAGAACTGTCAGGCCAGCCTGTCCAGGGAACTCTGTTCTTGCTGCTTGGCGCCCTCACAGGTTGGGAGGGAGATTTCCAACCAAGAATCATTGTATTTGTCACAGCCCCTTACTCCTGTGAACAAATGGCTGGGTGTGTGTATATACATTGTAGCCTTTTATAACCTAGCCCTTGACCCCCTTGCTTTTTTTAAACAGGTAATTTATCAGTTCAGACTGACAGTAAATCTGACACATTGTAGGGGATGTGCTAAACACATTTCAGTGTAAACTGGAAAACTGAAGCCTGTTAAATCATGTACCACAGCTTGCCAATGACTGTTCCTGATTTGCTAACTAAAAAGGCAACATCAACAAAAGAACATCATAAGGAGTTGAAAGGTAGCATGAAGGGTGCTCAACTTTGCTCCAACTGTAGCTCCACAAATGGTAAACCAACATACCTGTACATGGTGTAGTTAAATGTTGGTTTACTGCACGCAACATCAACAAAACGCTAACCTGATTGATCGGGTGGGTTTTGGCTCTTTGTTAATTTGTTTGGTATTAAATTTGGTATTTCTGTACCCAATAGAATTCTGTATCCTTTTGATGTCGCACCAACACAGCTGCATGATTACATTCTGTAACATTTGTATTCTCAATCCTATTCTAGCTACTTGCTCGACGATACCAACAATTGTGTTTTTCCAGCACACTAATTTTCTATTCTAACAAAAGGTGAAAACAAACAAAACCTAGCTTCCTCTGAGCCCTAACTATCTAACTAAAGGCTGAGACTTTAATCCCTCATTTCAAAGCTATTGATTTCACAATCTGGAACTGTAAACCCAGTCCAAAATATGATATTCAAAATGGTTCCTTGGTACAGTAGTCAATCGTTGGTGGTTAAATCGACTGAACGCATCTGTAATCTGAATTGTGTAGGTGTATTGTGCACACAGCTTCTGCTGCTAAAATGGCTACAAGATTTAGCTGCCAAAAAGGACCATCAGACTGGGGCAAATATCAGGTAAGGAAGTCGGACCAGCAAAGCCTTTAGATGGAGCTTTATGTGCTTTTTCAATTGTTGCAGTGAAGCATGTTAAAACTGGCCTGTCCTTCCTTGTATCTTGTCAGCAAGGGTTGGACATCCTGTATTTGAGCAGCTCAAGTTGTGTTCATTTCAGTTGTTTCAATGCCGTAACAGCAAGTAGATGCCCTTTTACTGAATGAAGTAGAAGGATTCCTGAAGTTGGCAGTTGTACTGAGATTGTATTTGAGTTTGGTTATGTTACAGTAGGTATCTTGCCGGTAGCTTTTTCCTGAATTGCATTTAATTTGTAACTCTTTCTAATGTTGTATGCTTAATGTGATGGAATAGGTTACTAAATAGCCATAGCTACTCGTGTACAAAGTGCAGATGAACCTGCTTTTTACATCATGAATGCTGTGCAGGCATAATTCGTGCTGTAAACTGTGTCTTCATGTTCTCTCTCTCTCTCGTAGCAAGTGCAAAGAGAACGGTGAATTGGAGAAGTGTTAATACTGTACACTATTGCTACAAACACTAGCATAGTTTGCTACAGGATATGTGTCCTCTTCTAGAAGGCATGGAGGGGGGAAGGGGTGTAAATTCTCCCATCTAAGATTGTTTGTTAATGTGTTGGATTCTAAAATCTCGGTTACACAGCAAGTGTGCTCCAGTCTCTCTTCTAGGACCCGGGTTATGCCTGTGGCAGGCATGCATTTAGGTTACCATGGGAATGTTCACTGGGACAGTTCAGCTTTAACTCGTATTGCAATGCATTTTAATGTTAACCGTTTCTGGTATCTTTTCACAGCAGGACTACACTTGAATGCATTGGGGTGTGAGTTGAAAAGCCTCAACTGTCCCAGGGGTGCAAATTTGGCTTTATGGTGCCACCATTTTAATGTTGCTGCTGCTAAGACATGGTTAAAATAGTGGGTAAGCATGACTATGGGTAGGGGTTTAGGTGTGGAGTACACTATAAATTGAGTAACACTAAACTCGGATCAAGGCGATTTGCCAGCTATGGAAGCCTCCCAGAGTTGAAGCAGACTATTCCACAGACAGTAAATCTCATTTTGGACAAAGTCCTTCTGGTCTTCAACTTGTGTCCCTTCACTTTCAGAATGGAAACTACATCTTGACCTTGCTTTACATAACTGCTGATCAACGAGGGTACTTTGACATTAGATGTCCAGCCACTGGTGGGGAGCCAACAGAGACTACTAGAACCTCTGGTGGGGAGATGACCAGACCCACTGCTGGAGAGCCAACAACTACTTGGAAACCTGTAATGCCAACTCTCCCTGACGCTGCTCTCTGCAAAGCCTCCAGCATGACTGTGGAGCTGCCCTCTGAGTTGCTTCAAGTTCTAGTATTGAGTGAGTCTGAATTTGGCCCCAAATTCTTTTGGGAGGGAACTGATCTGTCTTGGTAGGTAATGTAACTTTTTTTTGTATAGGTCCGTCCAATGAGTGGGTGGATATCAATGATGCTCCCAGTTACTGCAACTACAGTTTGGTGCAGGGAAGAGGAGGAAGGAACTTCTTTACAACCCCCTACAGAGGTTGTGATGTCCAGATACAGGTGGGAACCATACATTATATTAGAAATCAAACTCCAGATTAGAATGCTACAACCTACATAAAACTATCTTTTCACATCTGCTGACTAATGCCCCTTCTCCAATGGCACATCCCGACCAGAGGGCTCGGTATGGTTCGGCTACAAATGGTTCTCCACTGGCTATTTGTCAAGCCGTGTGAGAACCAGACCACACCAGGATTTGTTTTCTTAGCACAAACAAAATGGAG
Source organism: Polyodon spathula (assembly GCF_017654505.1). Classification (NCBI taxonomy): domain Eukaryota; kingdom Metazoa; phylum Chordata; class Actinopteri; order Acipenseriformes; family Polyodontidae; genus Polyodon; species Polyodon spathula. The sequence goes on from NW_024475273.1 coordinate 8,981, forward strand.
AACTATCCTTAAATGAGATCTTTGGCGAATCCTGTTTCAACCCCCACCTCAACAGAACTAATTTAAGGTTGATATTATAATGGGGTAATTAGTTTAGACACTGCTAAATATTAAGTGATAGCTGTACTGTTGGTCTAATTTGTGAAGACCATTTGTGTGTGTTGGCAAAGTGTAACTTTCATTGCAGGATGTCAGTAGCTTGGCTCTGTGGTGGGAAAATCTAAAAGCGTAATGTCCTTCTGTCCAACTAGTTCTGTCTCTTCACTTGCAGGACGGAAGCTACATCTTAACATTGCTCTACATTACCACTGCTGAGGGAGACTACGTGCACATGAGATGTCCAATAAAAACGACTACTAGGAAGCCAACACGGACTGCTAGAACTACCAGTGGGAGGACGACTAGAACCACCAGCAGGAAGACTACCATTTGGGAGCCGACCAGGGTGAGGACGACCAGCACTCCCATTGGGGAGCCAACCAAGACTACTACCAGACCCACCAGGAGGACGACTACCAGATCCACCACCAGGAGGACGATTACCAGCACAACCATTTGGGGGCCGACCAGGAGGACGACTACTACCAGAACCACCAGCAGGGGGACGACCAACCACCATTGGGGAGCCGACCAAGACTACTACCAGAACCACCAGGAGGACGGGGCAGGAGGACGACCAGCACTCCCATTGGGGAGCCGACCAAGACTACTACCAGAACCACCAGGAGGACGACTACCAGATCCACCACCAGGAGGACGATTACCAGCACAACCATTTGGGGGCCGACCAGGAGGACGACTACTACCAGAACCACCAGCAGGGGGACGACCAGCACTCCCATTGGGGAGCCAACCAGGACGACTACTACCAGAACCACCAGCAGGGGGCCGACCACCAGGACGACTACTACCAGAACCACCAGCAGGAGGACGACCTACTACCAGAACCACCAGCAGGAGGACGCACAACCACCTACCAGAACCACCAGGAGGACTACTACCAGAACCACCATTGGGACGACCAGTACGACTACCATTGGGGAGCCGACCAAGACTACTACCAGAACCACCAGGAGGACGACTACCAGATCCACCACCAGGAGGACGACCAGCACAACCATTGGGGAGACTACTACCAGAACCACCGGACTACTACCAGAACCACCACCACCAGCAGGGGGACCAGGAGGACGACCACCACCAGGAGGAGGACTACCAGCACCACCATTGGGGAGCCGACCAAGACCTACCAGACCAGGAGGACGACTACTACCAGAACCACCCCATTGGGATTACACCACCAGGAGGACGACTACTACCAGAACCACCAGCAGGGGCCGACCGACTACCACCAGACTACCACCAGACTACTACCAGAACCACCAGCAGGGGGACTACCAGAACTCCCATTGGGGAGCCGACCAAGACCAGGAGGACGACTACTACCAGGAGGACGATTACCAGCCACCATTTGGGGGCCGACCAGGAGGACGACTACTACCAGAACCACCAGCAGGGGGCCGACCAGGAGGACGACTACTACTACTACACCAACAGGCAGGACCAGCAGGAGGACCACCAGGAGCTACCAGCACCACCATTGGGGAGCCGACCAAGACTACTACCAGAACCACCAGCAGGGACTACCAGATCCACCACCAGGACGACTACTACCAGAACCACCATTTGGGGGCCGACCAGGAGGACGACTACTACCAGAACCACCAGCATGGGGCCGACCAGGAGGACGACTACTACCAGAACCACCAGCAGCAGGGGGCCGACCAGCACTCCCATTGGGGAGCTGACCAAGACTACTACCAGAACCACCAGGAGGAAGACTACCAAGGCCCCTACAACTGTGGTCTGCACAGCTTCCAGTGTGGTGGTGGAGCTGCCAAAGGAACCTCTAAGACTTGTGAAGGTTCTAGGTGAGTTAGGCTTTTGAGTATTTGGAGGAGCATCATATCTGACACTGTGGAGGGAGTCTTCTATAGTAACTTTCCCTCTTTCTTTGTAGATAAATCCAACCAGTGGGTAACTGTCATTGATGCTCCCAAGCATTGCAACTACACCTTGTTGCAGGGAAGTGGAAGGAACTTCTTCATAGCCCCTTACGCTGCCTGTGATGTCAGGATACTGGTAATTGTTTGGACTAATTGGAGATGGTGAACACTTTCCACCTTTGTGTCATTTTGCATGAAATGATGCCTTTTGCATAGTCAATCCATTTCTTTTTTTCCAGACCCTGTCCATTCATCCATGAGATCACCTAGATATTCCACCATACTGTGTGCTTTCTCTTCTCCCCCCAACCAAACTTCTGCGCTTTTTAATAAAGCTTCATATACTGAACATCAAAAGTATCACTAGTATCCAAATACTACATGTGATCAAACTGACAGGTGCAATGACTTTTTAACCATTGACAAAGATGCCAAAATGATCTGTCGTTCTTAAGCAGGTGTGACTCCTGGTCTCCCAGTTCGTGGCCCGTCATTTGACGGTGTCTGGTTCTGTAGTCTTCCCAGGTTTTGAAATTGCTGGCTGTGAGCACCCAAAATGGCGAGCCACAATACGCTGCCTTAGTCCAGCCTCCAACATGCTGATTTGCATGAAGGTTCTGCTCTCCACAGATGTGGCATTGTTTTTTGTATTTCTTTATTCCTTTTATTCAACCTTGCAATTCAACACTCCCTATCCATGTCCAATCAAATGTTTCGGTAACTGGGTGATTTTAAGTGCATGTGCTGGAGTCAGTCATGCAAGCATGTCACGGTCAAGGATGAATGATCAAGTATTTCTATAGATATAATCATTTTGGCGGTTTATGCATTTTTTTGAAAATGTGTTGTAATAAGGAAGTTTCTTTTGATGCTCAGTATACTGTTGGGCAATGATGGTATGATTGGCCCATCTTGCTCTGCTTTCCTCTTGGCCTTCTATTAATCACAAGAGTAAATTTGTTTTCCAGCTTGTATGATCATTTTAAAACCATGGCAATCAATTTGGGTATATTACATATGTTCTTTGTTCTAGAATCAAAGCTATGTTTTGGAAATATGGTATCTGACAACTGGTGGCAAAAAAGGGTATATGGTATTGAAATGCCCCACCAGTGCTGGAGAACCCACAAAAACCCCAACTACAACCAGGACCACCGGAAGCACTACAAAGACAACTATGACCACCAGTGGTGGGAAGCCAACTGTGGTCTGCACTGCCTCTAGTATGGTGGTGGAGCTGTCCAAGGAACCTCTGGTACTAGTAGAGCTTCTAGGTGAGTTGGGCTCTTTGCCCCTATGTGGATGAATTTGACAAGGGCACTAGGGAATTGTATGTAAACTTCTCTTGTAGCTGAATCCAGCAAGTGGGTAGCTGTCCTTGATGCTCCTGAGAATTGCAACTACACCTTGATTCAGAGCAGAGAAAGGAACCTCTTCAAAACCCCCTACACGGCGTGTGATGTCAAGATTCTGGTAATCCATTTCTGCTAATGGGCTACTCTTGTACTTCTATTCAAACTTGGTCTGTAAATGCACAACTGTAAAGGGGTTTCTGCAACCGAATGGTTTAATACCATAAGGGGGGAGGGGAGGATAGTAGTAGTGATCCCAAGTAGTGATCATATGATGGGGCTGGCTTCACATGCCCTGACTTGCACTGCTCTTGGATTTCCTAATGTTGTATTTAAGGTTAGTGTTGCCCCAAAATCCCTCATTGGGGATTAGCTAGTTCCAGAGTCTGCTTCAGATTTACTTTCCTCTTACCCTAAACCTTCTTATGCAAATTCTAGAATGAGAACTACTACTTGGCTTTGCGCTATACAACAGTTGATGGAGAAGTAGGGTATGTGCAGATGAAATGCCCGACTAGTGCAGGAGAACCAACAAAAGCACCTGCAACTACAACCACAAAATCAACAAGGACCCCTCCCACACCAGATGTGGTGTGCAACTCCTCTGGCATGATGGTGGTGCTGCCCATGGAACCTTTGGACCTAGTGGAGCTTCTAGGTGAGTTGGGCTTTTGCTAGACACCTGTAAGCTTTTGTCTATGGCACAGTAGGGGGATTTTATGGCAACTTTTTTCTTTTGTAGATTATTCCAACAAATGGATAGTTGTCGTCAAGGCTCCAGTGTACTGCAACTACACCTTGCTGCAGGGAAGTGGAAGGACCCTTTTCATAACCCCCTACGAAGCCTGTGATGTCCGGATAGTGGTAATCATGGGGAGGGGTGAGGGTATATATAAAAACCAGAACACTGGTACAGAAGGTTTTTAAAATGGTGCGTACATGCCACTTTGTATATTGGTTAGTTGCATAGCATATGGCAGGTCCCTTTTTTACGTGCATCATTGTGATTGCATGATATGGTTAGACGCATAACTCTCTCTAATTGCATAAAGCTGCGCGGTTCATTGTACGTTGCATTAATTTGGGTAACTGCATCCCAATGTTGAGTCTTTCCACAATAGCAGTGCCAGAGTGCATTTTTCTACATTGTAGTTGCAAGATCTATAGTACTGTACACACCTGCTAACCAGTTTTACTGGATTACAATAACTTGGTTTATGCAGGCGGTTATCTACTGCAACACTTCATATGCATTGCCATTGAAGAAAGTTATGTTCTCGATACACCATTTTGAAGTTGGTTTAGTCTGAACCTGTACACTTGTGGGTTATTTATAATATATAAAAATACCTGGCAATGGCTGTTTCATACAGAAATCAAAGCTAAATTCATCAAATACAATGCATACCCCCTTGGCAGTGGTAGACTCTTCCAGGCAGGGGTAATTGAATGCTCTGCACCTAACCATTCATGCCATTTTGTATTGGAGGAACTGCCTTAACATTCTTGAATTTTTCCTGCATGCAATCCATAGTTATTTTCTTCTCAATCTGTCGGCGCTGTCAATTCTGTTTGCAAACTACAGTAGCCTGCTTGGAGTATCACTGGGCTGACCTGCTGTTCCAACACTGGGGGCTCTGACTCGTGTCCCTGTGAAATACCTTTGAACACTGTTGAACAGCCCAATAAACCTTGGGAACAACAATTGGATCAGCCAACGCCTGCTCTTCAGCCTACCTCTCCCTTCCAATTCCCGTGAACCCCCTCCCCACCTAAACACTCCCAGATACCTAAACATATGCTGGTTCCACTAGGAAGGAAGCTGACCCCCAGACCTTCCAATCTCCCATTAGGAATGCATTTGCTGTTTTGTCTAGTTCATTTTAGCTGACCACCTCTCCTTCCCTGCAAAGCTGTCTATCAAACAGAGACATTTGCATGTCAGCTACCAACTTTGGAGAAATGTTCTACTGTCATCGGGAGCATTAACATGAATGTATTGTCGTCAGACAGACGAGCCTGAACTGTCAAACACCCCTGTATTTCAGAAACTACAGATAAAATAGCAACCCCTGCATTAGTTTGTGCCGTGACTGGTTCAGTCAATAGAAGGGGGAGGTTGTCAATCGGCTTGTAGAAACGTTCTAGCTTTTCTTGCACAAAATGTATACTAGCTGTTCTCTTCCCTAACTCTGCTCCTGTTTCACTATATGAAGTGCCAGTTAAGATCCTGCACTATAGGGGAAGAGATTGGGAAGGGGGTGAAGAGAAGTGACTTAACAACTCTGTTTTTGGCTTTTAAGGAACTTCCTTTTTTTTTTTTTTTTAGCCGATCGTGTGCTTTAAGCCGCAGTATATTGGTATTCCTCATCTCCTGCTGAGTGGAGCTTGCAAATAGGAAGTGTTTACAGCTGAGAAATCCCCACTGACTGAACAGAGAGCGCGGCATGTACTGTGTTTGCAGAGCACAAAGATCATGCCAGAAGCACTCCCAACAGATGGCACCAGCAGAGGAATAGGTGGATCAGTGATACTGAATGATCAGTTGGAGTACTTGTGTTTTCACTACCATAAATATTGCCCCCACGGGGGCAAGTGGTTTTATGTAGGGACATCCAAGGCAAATAATTTAAAATTCTATGTTCTTGGCAGACTTCCTTACCCAGGGAGACTTGCAGTTGTAAACAAAATACACATCAAGAATTACAGTACAATAGAGCAAGATGCAATGACTTCAGTCCTAATAAGAGCAAATAAAAAACCCAGTTAGGATTTGATATCGGGGCAGTTCGTGAGCAGATGTGTTTAGTTACATCTGGGGTTAGATGAGAGTCCAAGTGAAATACAAGATGCTACCACAAATGATTCTGTGTTCTGTTTTATACTACAAGTATATGTAAATGGAAATAACGTGTACGTCTCAATCAATTTGGGGATTATTTGACAGCGTACAGATGGCAGGTAAGACTAAGCTTTGACATGCAATTATTCCAAACCCTGCTTTTATGGCCTCTTGGCCCAAGGTTTTATCTCTTTTTAAAAACAAAAAGGATGTGTTTTGGAGAATGGAGCACAGGCAGATTGGTAACTTGCCATTTCTTGACAACTCCTTTTCTGGGAAATGGGAGTAAATGAAATCCATAGAAATTTCAAGTAATTGGATGTGGTAGTAATATTAATGCAGCTCTGTGGCAGTATTGTTTTGAACTAGCAAGGCGCTGCTCCATCCTGAAACTTCATCAGAACACTGCAGGCTTGGAATGTAAACAGACTAGTTTTGAAACTAGTCCAGGTAAGTTCTCCCACTTCAGTGGGGACAACAGTGGAAGGCATTGTTACAAAAACACTGGGCTTCATAGTTCTGAAGTGTGCCTAGTAGATTTTCTAGTCGTTGCTTCAAAGCATGCCATTTGTGACACCTGCTGACATGATCACTGTGTGAGTGAACTACCTGCAATTTGCTTGTTTCCTGGTTATACTTTTTGATCAAGCCAACTTCCTCCTTGTTCTAGAATGAGCACTACATCCTGACCCTCCGCTACACAACTTCTGGACAACAAGCTTATGTTCAGATGCAATGCCCAACCGGTGCTGTAGTGCCCACAAAACCCCCTCCCTCTACAACCACTCCTAGAAAACCAACAATACCCACTGCCTGCAGAGCCTCAGTCATGACAATAGAGCTGCCTGAAGGACCAATTGAACAAGTAGCTGTGATGGGTAAGGTTGTGCCTTGTCCCAGATAACTTCCCACCCAAATTGCTTGGCAATGAGGATAACCCAATCTCATGGCAATGTTGCCTCTTGCAGATAAATCCAACACTCTGGTAACTGTCCAAGATGATAGCAGAAAGTGTGGCTACAGCTTGGTGCATGGGAGAGGAAAGAATGTCTTCACAGCCCCTTACACAGCCTGTGATGTCAAGATGCTGGTAAATATTTTTAGCTTTCTGTACTGTTGCTTTTAAACTTCCTATGCATGTAAATACCCTCGCTTGTGCTCTCTCTCTCCTCCCTTGATTCTCTTCCAGAATGGGAATTATGTCCTGACCCTAGTATATGTAACCCTTAGTGGGAGAAGGGTACAGGTGCAGATGAAATGTCCAACCAGTGCAGCTTTACCAACAGGCTCCCCCCTCCCTCCCTTTGGGGTTTCTGTCCTCTGCAGTGATACTTGCATGACAGTGGAGCTTCCTGGGGGACTGCTACAAGATATCCATTTAATGGGTGAGTTGGCTTGGTACACAGTAATGTGGGTGCTGTGAAACGGAAAGCATGCTCTAAATGTGGCATCTGTTGTAGATGAATCCAACAACTTGGTAGCTGTTATCGGTGCTCCCAAGACTTGTGGCTACAGTTTGAAGGGAAATGGCAAAAACATCCTGACTGCTCCTTACAAGGCCTGTCATGTCAAGATCCTGGTAAGCTGAGGGCAATTGCAGCTGTGATTCCCCATTTTTATTGGTGATCAAAATCCTGTCAAGAATGACCAACTCTCTTTTCACTTCTAGAACAACTTCTATATCCTGAGAGTCCTCTACACAACTTTTACTGGGGAGCGAGGAGATATACAGGCCAAATGTCCTGTTCCTGGTCTAGTACCACATGTGGGTGAGTGTTTGTTCACTGGACACAAAATACCAGAGTGCTCAAGTCTGGTGTTGCTTGTCTGCCAATGCTGTTGCTGCATCATGTTGCTTTGTATTGAATACAATGTGCCCCTACACAAGATATTAACACCTAAACTACAGGGTCTTCCCTGTACAACCTATAACATTGAAGTTTACTCTCTTGCAGGGTGCAAGATACCAAGAAGTCAGCAGTTGGCTTGTGGTCCACCTAATGTTGATCCACAATGGTGTGTGGCCAATGGATGTTGTGTGGATGCAAGAACTTCCCATTGTTACTATCCTTTGGATGGTATGGCTTGGTTTTACACTTTTGATATAGCACTGCTCATCTAATGAGCTGTCCAGAGTAACTTTGAACAGCTTGTATAGGAAAACTTTGAGGGTGGAGGAGATAATTGACCTGATTTCCACCCTTACTGTACAGGGGACTGGTCCTTCAGGTAAATGGTTTCATTATTTTGCATTAATGGTTTCTTTGCTTCCTGCTTTTCAGCGTGCACTGCAGATGGGCATTTTGTATTCTCCGTATACCGCACCTCAACCAAGCCAGAAATTGATCCGAGCAGTCTAGTAATTGCAGGAAACCATTCATGTGTCCCTGTAATCTGCACTCCAGACTTTGCGGTCTTCAAATTTCCTGTGACTGGCTGTGGGACACGTGTCTTTGTAAGTTCACTCCTCCTGGGGTTTGGGTTAGTACTAGGACTTCTAGGCTGCAATGCTTTTTACAGCCATATGTTTAAGGGGGGTGTTGGGGTGCTAATCTACTGGCATGCCACTGGTTTTGGGCTGGCCAGGTTGATTACAATCCTCAACTGCTTCAGTGTTCTCACTTTGTAATCATTTTTTTTTCTGTAGACTGTGGCGGAGACTACAATCTATCTTGCTGAAGTTCGTGGTTTGGTTCGGGGGATCCAGCAGATGTATGGACAAATTACCAGAGATGGCCCTTATCGGTAATTTCTTCTACATGCGCTTGGAACAGGCAGCTGCTTAACCCTCTTTCAGCATACTTTGCTGGTTGTAGTGGGTGGGGACCCCATGATCGGAGTTAAAGCCTTTATGGTTTTGTCATTGACTGGAATATCTGTGCCAACTGGTAACTAAATGGATTCTTTGTCTTCACTGTCTCCTCTCTGCACTACAGTTTCCATGTGGAATGTCGCTATTCTAAAGGAAACTTGGCCAGCATGGGTTACTTGGTGGTGAACCCATCGCCTCCATCAGCAGCCTTGGCTTTTGGCTGGCTTGGGGTTAGGTTAAGGATTGCCACAGGTAATTGAACATGATGCGTAACTTCTCCCATTTGGTCTGGTTTGGCATCATGTCTGGTAATGACTGCTAGATTTGACTGGCTCAATTTCCTCTTTCAATGGCTGGTGTGTTACCAATGATGCACCTCTCTTGCAGATGCCAGCTACACCAGCTTCTACCCACAGTCCCATCTGCCCCTGAGCGTCTTGCTTGGAAGCAAGGTGTATCTGGAAGTGCAGCTTGTGAACCCTCCTAACCCCAGTGTAGTTCTGCTGGTCCACTACTGCATCGCCTATCCCCGGTCCTCTCAAGCTGCCTGGGTGATCATCTATGAAGGGTGAGTATCCTGATTTGTCTCCCTTTGTCTGGACAAAAGCAACATGCCAGGGATTTGTCCAGCAGCAACTGCCAGATGTGACCATTAACCAGTTCAGCAACTGGTTAGGTGACTGGCTGCAAACATCTAAATTAAATCTTTGCAAGCTAGACTGTTGCAGCTGCTAGCATTACAATATGGCTACCATGCACTTCAAGCCTCCTAGTTGGCAGCTGTAGGACTCCCTTCTGAATTTCTCCCCCACAGTTGTCCAAACATCCTGGATTACAGCAGTGCTGCTGGCCTCCATGTCAAATACAATAACATGCCTGTATCCAAGCACACTCGACGCTTTGAAATAGAAATCTTCCAGTTCCTGGACTACAAGACCAAGCAGCGTTTGGATGAGGAAGTGAGTTTAATAGTGGTCCAATTGTATAGACTCAAGCTTGCTTCCAAATGCCTAGTCATAAATGGTATATTAGACCAAAGCAGATCTACAGCTGCTCCTAACTCCATTTACTTTCTTTTTAGATCTATTTCATGTGTTCAACCGAAGTGTGTTCCCCGGAACGTCGTGTTTGCAATGAAGGATGCTTTGATGGAAGAGGTATGGTCCTGAAAAGCACTATTTGGACTTGGTTTCTGAGAAGGAGTCCTTCTGAAGTTTGGCTGTTTTAGGTTAAGCCTTACATTTTTACTGTAGCATGAAGTCTTCAAGCTTTTTAGACCCCCCCCCTGAAGTATTTAAGTCCTGCTCCCTTGGTTAAATTTTGGGCACTTGATATCTTTCTCCTTCCACAGAGATGCCTGTTCCCACATCAAGATCTGCTGGAGGGCGCTGTGCAGGAAAGCCCTGTCCTGGGAAATCAAACGTAGACAAGCGAGCTGCTCCTGGTCATGCTGGCTTCATTGCTGTCAGCGAAGGAACCTTCACTTTGGATGAGATTGTGCCCCATGAACAAACGGGCAAGTGATTTGAGATCTTCTGCATTGAAGCAGTACTAGCCTTTTTCATGTGGTGTTGCTCAGTTCTGGCCCTGGGCCAAAGCCAGAACTGAAGCTTCATTGTATTCCTCCCTTGCTCACAGTTGCTTTGCCACTAACTTTTGCTTCCTCTTGCAGAGAAGCACTGGACGCACTTCCATGGTCTCCTGTGGCTGCTTGGTTTGCTGGTCCTGGTATCTGTTATAATGCTCTTCCTCAAATGGATTGGCTTGCAAATTGTCAGGTCCTAGAGAAGCAGTCTCTAACTTGAATAAACCTTTATCTTGTGTTAATTCTGTAGTGGTTTGTGGGTTTTCTTAATTTCAATTCCTCCACCAAATAGAGGGGGGTCACATATCTAAGTAGGATTAGAGATGCCGATTTATCCAACATGTTGGATTTGCTGTTTGCAGTAAACTGAGGTTTAATACCCTGAAGTGACAGCTGCATTGTTTTTTGAGCACTCGAGACCTCTTCTGCTGGTGCCAGTAAAGGCGCTGGTACATTGCCATTTGCTGTGCAATTCAGTAGTGCCCTAAGGGTTCACTTGTGTTTATCCAAATACTACATTACCTAGGCTGCAATTGATGTATATTGCATCTAACATGGCGTAGCAGCCGTGACCAAGGGCCAATAAACTGCTGTGCAGTATATGTAGAGATTTTGCTTTAATAGGGCCATCGTGGTGCTGGACAATGGCAACTGTAGCTGCTGCTACTTCTGGGCTGTCCCTGCTGTGGGACAGGGCTTTGGATTGAGGGCAGACAGAAGTCCTCTGACACTCTCTTGCAGGATTCTATTTATACACAAGTATAACACCTTTGCATGCCACTGTTTGTTTGGAAGTGGGTGGGGGGGGGGAGGGATTGATATACAATGTGATCTTGCGTGGGCATATTCAGGTGGAATACATGTGGCACTGGTGTTTTGTCATCTGTCTTGGCTGTTTCTGAGATTCATATGAAACAATGACATGACTGTTTCTGGCCACTTCATATACCGGTCTTTTCCACAAGTACTAAAATTACTCCAGTGAGAAGCCTATAAACAAGATGGTAGCATACACTAATGTGGTACACTCCAGTATGTGACACCAAATGGCTTGGAGAGGGACAAAGCTTACCTTAACAAGGAGCGCAATTTGATTTGTGCTTTTTAAATGGGGTGCTAAATTCTTGAATTGGGTCAAGACAAACCTGTTGGTCAGTACATGATTGTTTGGTTTCTAAGACCCCCTACCCAAAAGGAACAGACTTGACTGGAATGTCATCTGGTAAAAGCATTAGTGCAAAGTGCAGGGTCAGTTTAATAGTATGTGAGCACAGGGTTGCACAAATCAGTTCATGTGCTGGGATTCGAGTGAATAATTAATCCCGCACAACCATATGTGTGTATTTGGGTTTGCTGACAAAGGGGTTAAACAGTAGTTTGGAAGGGTCCAAAAAACAGGAGTCCCAGCAAATAAGGGAGAGTTGACAGGTCTGGTATAAACCTATAAATTAAGCCTCTCTGTGACCAGAGCCGGAATTATTCTTGGTGATAAATCACTCTCCTGACGTGTGAGGGTGCTGTTTAAAGGGAACAGAGAGCCCTGGACTGGATGACCAGGCAATTGATTCCCGGGGTTAGAAGGAAGTTATCTAGAAAGGGGGCGGGGCTACAATATACTAAATTCTGGACCTGGAAGGGGTAAGATTGGAGAGGTGGGTGCACTAGTTAACCAAGGGGTCATGATTGACAATACAAAAGGGGGCATAGAGAAGTGATTGTGTCTTGTTATGGTTAAGCTGAACCGGAAGGAAACGTGTTTGTTTTGTCGTTTAGATATACTGTTATTTCAGGAGCTAACACAATCTGGAGCTGTCAGAGGCCAGCACAAACCTGGACTACACTGCACTTTTGTTTTACAAATAACTGTATTCACACAACAAGCACTTTAGCACTCACTGTGGAGACTTGTGTTTTGCATTATGTGTGGGTGTGCAAGATCGGGACTATTTCGGGAACAACCTGTGGATTAAAACGGTGCAATAAACGGCGCTGTATTGCCTGCTTCTCATTCTCTGACTTTGGATTATAAAAATAAATAACATTGCACCTGGATTACCTTTGTCTGTATGTTCATTTATCAATGCTACATTCCTGCACACTGTTAACTACTTAAATAAGGTGGGCACATTTATTTAAAATAAATAAATCTTTAGATATATTTTTGTACTTTTTATTTTTTCAAATGTGCCTCTGCTGCCTCAATGTACTCTACGCCCCTGATATTGACAAGGAAACAGTGCGGTCCAGTGGTTCAAATCCCACATCTGCCAGTGACCGACTCGCTGTGTGACTCTGAGCAAGTCACTTAACCTTGTAATAAATGTATTGGCATATTCACACTTTCTTTGTCTTCTGAGGCATTTATGTGCTGAAATGATGATTCCTTTTTGAGATGCAACTGCCATGTGTTTGGTCAATAGGGTGTGCTACTTTACATCTATCCAAGTGTTTTATAATTTTGTTTAATGTACTACCGTATTGTGTGTGTACCATTCACAAACCAGTACACAACCCACATGTAATTCTAATAACACAATTGTAATCTAGAATACGATGGATTCAGCCCGAGAAGCCGACAAAATGTGTTGTATATCGCATACTTGGAGTGCCCAATTATTTGACACTTCTTTATTCTGCATTTTGTGATGTCCAATTACAGTAAGTTTCCTCATTGCAGCACTTCTGAAGGTCAGTGATTTACTCCTATCTGTCAACCAAACCAATTCCCTTTTCACTTCCTGGAGCTTAAGAACGGGTGTCAGCAAGTTATTGGCCCCTGGTGGACAAAGAGTCCCCTTGAGCACCTGACCAGTAGGGTCCATTGTGGGTGAGGAGAAACTGACCCTGATCATTGTGCCTCCAGGCCCACAGGAGGGCCAGAGTTAATGCAACATTTCATAAACCACTTACGTTCCGACGAGGGGAGGAGTACTAGCACTTGCTCCCCAGGTTGGAAAGTCCTGATGCAAGCATTTTTATTATATTGTTGCTCCTGAGTATGCTGCGTTGCCTCCAGCTTTATCTTCTCAAAATGACCGACCGACCAACTCCAGGCACATGCTTTACTATAGTCTCTGCTCGGCTTTGGTTTGCTTCCCTACCTTCCTTTATGAATCGAATACCCCAGGGTTGTCTCCCACAGGAGCTCAAAGGGTGAAAAGCCTGTTGATGCCTGTGGTACGTCTCAGATAGCAAAGAGAAGATAAGGAAGAATTTGACCCATTCTTTGTTTCCTTTGTTTTAGTCTTATCAAACTGTTCCACAAGCTCATCACATTGTGGATCACAAACCGATACCCGATGGAACATATTTTGAGGGACCCCCAAAGTTGTTGAATGCATTGGGACATAAAGGCTGTCCCCTGATCAATCAGAATCTCCCTATGTATACCTACATGAGAAAATAAAATCCCGGAAATAAAATCTTGCCAAGATTCTCTCCTCCATCTTTTTCACGCCCGAGAAAATGGAACATCATTGGCTAGCCTGAGAACCTCGCTACGAAAAGGCTGAGGAACAAGACAAATCCTCACATTTCCTAAGGTGGATGCAGGGATTAAGCAGGTCAGATTGCAAGGGGAAAACAAAAGGCAAAAGAAAAAAGGAAACTAAAACACAGTAATAAAACTACAAACAAAAGGTGCTGCTTATGCAGCGTTCTCCCACCACCACTAAACCGCTCAGCTCGGGTCTCCAAGCTAGGCTCTCTTATTCCATCACTCCACGCTGGCTTTGCCAGGTTTCCCCCAGCTAACTACACATGTCCCCTCGAGTACGTAACAATTATTTTTGTTTTATTTAATAGCCGCTGTCTTGCGCAGCCGTGCTTGCTTGTCCCGGTCTCTCGCTCCAGCTGCTGACCATCTTGCCTTGGGTTATTTACCTCGCTTCCAAACCCAGAGTCACTGGGTTTTCCCTGTAATCGCATCCAGGCATTCCCAATAACTACTCTGCAACCCGCCTTCTGCTTCCCTCTTGCCTTGCTTGTCGATCGGAATAACAGAGCATAGTTCTGATAGGTCGAGCAACCCACCCCCTGTAATCGCGGTATTAATTTGTCTGGAGCTCAGTACACATAAATCGCAGTACATTAAATGAAAACTCAGCATTTCCAGTTATTTATATTTTTGTAATCATTCACTTTGTAAAATGATTTATTTTTTACGTGCTTTTTACATTGATTATGCAACATGTTTATGGATTTAAAAATGATGAATCAAATTAATTAGTTGAGCAGCATTTCTGAATAGTTTGTTTTGTTCATGCTAACCCCCCACTCACAAAGCAAGGCCTCATGTTTGTAGCTGGCAGCTACATTAATTTTCCTACTATAAGAATGTTACATGGAAAGGGATGTACGGTCTTGTTTTGCAGGTTGGATCATAACCAATTGAAGGTTATTCTGTTTAGTATTAGGGGCTATTGCAATATTTCTTTCTTTCTTGCTTTCTTTGCATTTGGAAACATTGACTAGCTTTTTGGGAGCTTCACAATTTGACTATTTCTGATGACGTATCCGTATATTTGTTATATGTTGCGCACTTAAAATGTAGTACCGAAATAATGTTAGGCTAATTAAAAAGATGTATGTGTACAGGTAGCCTGTCTAGGCTATACAATATTATTGACAATAATGTTAAGTACAGTATATAGGACTTATAGGTTGGGGCAAAGCACACCTTTAAAACATATAAGTGCTAGTGGTCTAGGACTGGAACACGGCCATTAATCCCAGACTTTGGCAAAGTTTCACAATCATGTACAGTAAACTGTGTGCTTGTCAGTTAACTTTACCACACTCGGTCTTAATGGTTTGAGATCTGCCAATTGGAGTGTCATGACACATGTTAATCACTAGTTTATACTGAGCATAATTAGTACATAATATTCCCCATGCACTGTCCAATTATAAAACTGCAGTTAACAAACATCTTAAATGTACTTTAATTATTACAATGTATTCTTACCACTAAAAACTGTGAATTAGGTTTGAGAATGTTGAGTCTTCTGCTCAGTTTCATTCAGCTCCAAGTCACAATTGGACTTTAACACCACTGTGAAGGAGAGCAGGACTGTGCCACTGTTGCGGTATGATGTTTAAAATAGATTAACTTTGGCCTCCAATTAATAAATCTTACCCGCTATTCTTTACCACCAATCCCTGACCCACAACAACTTTGGGAACATTTGGAGCAAACTGCAGAACCTTAAGACAGTGTAACCCTTTTCTCTTGTATATTATTTCACACACAGAGCTGACAGCAGCTGGTTGCAGCTAGATACACTTTATTCCCCCATGGCTCATAGAAGACTGTAGGGAATGAGTCTAAACCCGTGTCTGCTGAATATCTTAGTAAGTCAAGTCACTGATACAGTTTCCCATTTAATGAGTCAAAAAATCACCATCCTGAAAACAGCTACAGTGACAGCATACATAGCCTTTCATACTGAACTTAGCACTGGATTACACCTGTGAGTAAGCTGCGGGAAACTGAGAAAAGTATATTTTCCACATCAAAAAGACACAATTCACTGTACAAGTCTACTATTGTCAGGCAGGGAAATAACAGACAATTGGTTGTTGTATTTCTAGAAGTACAGGGTCAGTTTGCAGTGGTTACTGGTAGTAAACTTAGCAGAGACGTACAGGATTCCAACTGCAAGACAAATGCCTTGTGGTGATGAAAAGCATTTGTGCTACACAATCCTGGTGTCTGTCCAACCAATGCACAGCACTTCAAAAAGAGTCAGTTACTGTACCTGGAATCTCGACATCAAGCAGGGATAGCACTTTTCACTAGGAAAATAGGTATCCAGCAGAGGGCGTCAGAGAACTAAACATTGGCCACAGCAAATGTTATAAGATTATGGATTCATTCAATTCATTTTCCATATTAATTAAAAAAAAGGAAAAAAAAAACACGCAGTGCAATTTTACTAAGCAACCTGGACAGTACCACTCCAAGTGGAACTTAATATATGAATAACAGAGGTTTTTTTTTTATTATTATTATTATTATTTTTAATATTTGACATCTTTCATAAATGCTGTAGTAGACAAATTGGATTCTGCTGTATGTCACTCGAGTTTCTATTGTTACCCTTGTTCAGTCAGAAAACTCATGCGATAGATTTATTAAAACATAGACGAGGCAACACTGCTACATTATACATATTTTACATGACATTCGTTGGCCTTTCTTTGGTCTCGCCTTTCGAGGTACCCCTGCCTATACATTAGCTTGCAGATAAGTGGAGAGGCTGACCGTAGGGAAGTCATGGGCGGACGGGAAGGATAGCTGCCCTCCCCGTTAGACGAAGCCAAAAAGCAGGTGGAGGCTGGGGAGGAGGAGGTAAATTCTGCCGCACAGAGGGGATATAATGGGTTGAGCTAAGATATACATCCTTTACTTACAGATTTCACGTATTGTTTAGTGATGGACACATAAGATACTAGCAAACCCATTGACGATTTGATCTGGTATTGGAAGCGCCTAAAATATGCTTGATATTTACATGATTTGATCTAAGGTTAAAGGGAGTTCCCTGCCAGAACCGTCGCTTTGCTTAATGAATGGAATGTTTCGTACACTTGTAGCTATTATTTTGTAATTCGTATGATTTGTCGTCATTATCTTTAAGTTTAACCCTTAAATAATGTATCAATTGACTCCAACTAGATTCATTTGATAAACAGCTTATTTCATGATTTATATTATTTTCACAAAGTCAGGTAAGTGAGTAACATAAGAGACCTCCGAGGACAGCAATGCTAAAAATCCTATAGCGTGACACTGCAGACTCTCCATCCAGAGATGTTTATTGAACTCCCCACGGAACTTCACATCAAACACCCCAACAAAGAAGAGGTACACCCCCATCAAACAGTCAGCACCAGTTTTAAGAACGCAGAAGTTTATGGTATTGCCTAAACCTGTTGGAAGTTCCAGCAACATAAAAAAATTATCGAAACATTCAGTAACTGCTGGTTTGCTGGGCACCAGCATTAGGGCATACACTACATTGACCAGAGACACAATTCACTTTTAAGGTTTGAAAACATTTTGAGGAATAACAAGGTCATACACGGAGCAAACGTGAAGCAATATTTATTTGTAGGCCATTTTATTTCAAATTAAAATGAATGTTGCCTGCTTTTGCTCTTCTCACTGCATGCACAAATATTTCTCTTAAGTAAACAGTTGACTTTTTCCCCAGAAAAAAAAGTGATATACCAGTAATGTTTTAGCTTTTGTGAAAATGGGCTGTCCCTCATTTGACAGATTATTTATTTATTACCCAAATTCCATCCCTGACATGTCTTCTCTTGCAGATCAGTTTCAGTCACAATGGAAAGGGCCCTTCTCGCAGACTTCAACAGATGGTTTATAGACAGCACTTGTTAGCAGGTGCTTCTGTAATCCAACACAGCCCATATTACTGATTTTTCAAGTCTCACAAGATAACTCTACGCGAAACTCTGGAGAATAGACTTTCCATTAAAAATTTCTCAGAGGACAGTAATCCCGCTTAACCTATGATGGCTGTACACTCTAGTGACAGCGTAAAGGCAGGTGTTTATAATTCTGTTCAACCTCTTTTGTCACTGTGCAATTGCTATTTCCTTTCAAACCAAGAGTCACGGGAGAGTGGTGACGTTGTAAGAGAGTGAGTACACAGCTGCAGCCTAAGTGTACTAATTGACTAGCAAGTAGAGAAGACATGGGAATTCACAGCTTCTAGGTCACAGGCAGAGGTCTCAGTATGGACTCCACTAGGTGGGTTGGAGGGCAGGCTAGTCGGGGCGGTGGTGAAGGTGGTCCCATTGCCTCCTACTGTAGCCATGGCCACGCTGGCAGCGGTGCAGGGCACCCTGGCAGTAACAATGCTGGTAGTGGCAATGCTGGCAGCGGTGCGGGCCACTATGGAGGAACAGCATTCTAGCAGTGATCGTACTGGTCTCTCTTGATCCTTGAAGGGGGCAGCACACCGTTTAATGCCCGAGTCCTCCACAGGCGAGGCACCATTCCTGGTCATCGAGGTAGTTGGGGAGGGCTTGCAGCCCACCCCTGTAGAAGTCAGAGATGCCGGTCTCCAGCTTCAGGGCTGACGGCACTGAGCACGGGCTGTGGGGATGCTGGGCACTCTAGTAGCGGCAAGACAGTCAGCTGTTTTTCCTGCTCTTGGAGGAGGCAATTGACCACAAAGTGCCCTGACTCCCCGCAGGCGAGACACCAACCCGAGGCCTTGAGAGCAATGAGGAAGACATCTAAAGCCACTCTCCCACAGCACTGGGAAGGATGGGGAATCCACCTTTGGCGTTTGGAGAGCCTCCAGGCAGAGACATTCCTCACATAACCACCTCCTGCCCAAAGTAGGCCTCCGTGAAGAGGAGGTCTGCCCATGGGCACTCCCCATAAATATACCCTGCTGCTCATCCACGCTTCCTTTTCCATTTTTTTTTTTTAATTTAATAAACCTGCAGTTCTTGTCCGAGTCTCCAGGGGTGCTATCTCGCTTCAGACACCAAGTGTGACAGTTATAGCATCACGGCCCAAGTTGCTATTGAGAGGAAGAGAGACTCAGAAGGAAGAAGCCGAGGTTAAGCACTAATGCACATCTATATTTAAAGAACAGACACATCAAAACACATTAACAAATAAACAGGTGCTGTGGCTAAAACAAAAGGTCTACAAAAACGAACATACAGGACAACACAGGACAGGACAGGACAGCACAGCACAGCATAGCACAGCAACACGGTCCTTCACCTTTTTATCACCAGCATTGGCTCCAACATAAATAACTGTGATTACCCTTTTTTATACACCGGTGACTAAAGCCTAACTAATCATCACTTACTCAACTCACGGCTCCAGCCACATTGCCATGCAGGTAGGAATTTTTTTTTTTTTTTTGGTTCCTGGGTAGTAAGTGTTATTTCCTAATTGCTTATGCCTCAAAAGTATAGAAAATGGCTATTATTCCCCACAAACTTTGCTTTTGTTACCGGGACAGTGATATTTTGAAATTTACCTGTTTTCCAGAACATTCCAGATAGATTCAGTGCTGAGTAAACTTGGAGTAACTTCTAGAAATTTCTAGAACTTTCCAGTAATATAAATAGTAGTATAAATACAGGGGCCTTAAGCCCACCTGTTCAGTTTAGTTCCAGCTGCCTAAGTGGATACATATCTGCATTTTCCTGAGATGGCATCAAGAGGCTGCAATCATCCGGCAGACGCATTTTGCTATGTCTGCGGCCAATTTATCAAGACAAGAGCGAAAAAGTACTCCGTGGAAGCATCTGCTAAGATGTGTGAGGCCTACAAGGCATATTTCGGCATGCCTGTCGGGGATCAAGACAAACCCTGGGCACCTCATTTCACCTGCGAGCACTGCAAAAAAATCTCTGGAAGGTTAGACGGACAATTGTTGCTCGGAATTTTATGTTATAAAATTTGTTAATTTTTAAAATTTTAAAATTTTTAATTTTAAAATGTTTTACAATTTTCAATGTTATTGAAAAAATATATCATATATGAAAAATGTTGCGAGAATCTCTTACACATTAGTCATGGGTGAAATAAATGTATTTTTGTAGGATGGTAGAGAGGGGAAAAGAGAGCCATGAAGTTCGCTATCCCAAGAATTTGGAGGGAACCCACTGACCACTCAAGCAACTGCTACTTCTGCATGGTGGACCCTTCCAAACGTCGGACTGGCAAGAATGCGCCTGCTATCACGTATCCGGACCTTCCTTCATCCATCGCCCCGGTGCCACACTGCCATGAGCTCCCCGTACCCACTCCTCCGGAGAGAGAGCAGCCGTCTTTAGAAGAGAGCAGCAAGTCAGAGAGCGAGGAAGACGTCGTAGATCCAGATGGCAATTTCAGAGGTGGAGCTGAGGAGAGAAACCCATACTACCCCAACCAAAAAGACCTCAACGACTTGATTAGAGATCTTGGTCTCACCAAGTCCAATGCCGAGCTTTTGACATCTAGGCACAAGCAGTGGAACTTGTTGGATGAAAGTGTGCAAGTCGCAGATCAGAGGAAGCGTCACCAAACTTTTTCCAGCTTCTTCACCCGTCAAGATGGGCTCTGCTTCTGCCAAAATGTGACCAGTCTGTTTGAGGCAATCGGAATCACCTGTAACCAGAATGAGTGGCGCCTCTTCATTGATAGCTCATCCAGGAGCCTCAAAGCCGTGCTGCTCCATAATGGTAACAAGTACCCGTCTCTTCCCCTGGCTCACTCGGTGCACCTCAAAGAGGATTACAACAGCATCAAGACCTTGCTGGACGCCTTGAAGTATGATGAGTATGGCTGGGAGGTCATAGGAGACTTCAAAATGGTGACATTCCTGATGGGTCTCCAAGGTGGTTTTACCAAGTTTCCCTGCTATCTTTGCCTTTGGGACAGCAGGGACCCCAAGGCACAGTACCACAGGCAGGACTGGCCACAGCGGACCGAGTTCTCTGTGGGGGAGGAACAACGTCAAGTGGGAGCCACTGGTGGACCCCCGGAAGGTGCTGATGCCACCACTGCACATCACATTGGGCCCTATGAAACAATTTGTCAGAGCTCTAGATAAGGAGTTTGTGGGGAATAATAGCCATTTTCTATACTTTTGAGGCATAAGCAATTAGGAAATAACACTTACTACCCAGGAACAAAAATTGTGTTACATAGTGATATCACCACCCAGGAAGTTATTGTTTCCTTGGATTATTTAAACAAAAAATACAGGGAAATAGGATAAACTCTGACCTTAATACAGTTTCAATAAGACTTATTTCCTAATATAAAGATACATGGATTCCTTTAAGTCTGAAACTGGAGAATGTACAGTAAGATAAAACTGGCACTTTAGCAAGGTCATTTTAGATTATGTGCAAAGTAACCAGCAGCTCTCATGCAATTTGCACATCTGCAAGTTCATATCAGAAATAACGGGACTGAAACACATACTGTGGTGGATTTTACATTAACAGACGTTAAACTGCGGCACTATTGATTCCCAGTTTGGTAAAAAGAGACAAAATGAGTCAGAATGTACTCAAATTTGGTTTGGGTTTTTCAATATTACCAATGGCTATTGCTAAATATGCAATATTTATACATCCACGCATGCATATGTGTGGTTTAATTACCATTATATATAGTAAGTAAACCATATTTTACTGTAAAGGTTATGTATTTAATCACACACAGATCAATGTAATGTAAAGCATTATTCAAATGCTGGGGGCACAGTAGACTGTACAGATCAGTGCTAAACGGTACATTTCTAATAAGATAGTGGAAATCCTTTAAGCAACTAATGTACAGTACCGTATAACTGGAAATTATCGCTGGTATTAAATTTGCAGATTTGCTACCTTGGTAGAGTTTGACGGTTTTTGAATTTGCATTTATCACTAGCAAGTTCACAAGTTTTGTATTCTACTTTTAATTTAAAAAACATTCAAATACATGTTTACTTAACGAAATGTGTCTGCTAAGGCAGTATCTCATTTACAGTAACTACCTTTAGCATCTACAGTGTCACTGCAGCAACTTGGAGAACAACAAGGAAGGCCTTCTAAAAATGAGTTACAATGGTGATGACTGACTCAGTAATGGGGGAGTTAGGTTTTAAAACTTAGCAGGCATAACACAGGGAGGTCGCTGGTGGCGATGGTGGCCA
>NW_024475274.1:0-586 GCF_017654505.1 Polyodon spathula
CTTGCCGGCATTTGTCAAAAGCACACGCAGAGGCGCACACAAGGAAAACAGAGCTCCAGGTGGTGGCAAAGGCGATGAATGACCTAATAGGGGCGTTAGGTCAGGCATCAGGGAGGTCGCTGGTGGCGATGGTGGCCACTCGGGCGCATATTCAAAAGCAAGCGCAGAGGCGCACACAAAACAGGTCATAGATGATGTGGCGAAGTTAGAGCTCTCAATATATCAACAGCAGAGCAACTTTGTACCGTCTCAGTCCACAATATTCCTGGGAATCAAACTGAACTCTGAGAGCATGCTTGCCTCACTGTCAGAAGACAAGATTCAGTCATTGGAGACCACACTCTCCCTATTCAGAGAGGACACCCTCCTACAGGTCAAAGTATATCAAAGGTTGTTGGGGTTGATGGCAGCCACCTCGAGAATCCTTCCCTAGAGCTGCTGGGAATGCATCCGCTTCAAGCTTGGGTGAATGCGCTCAAGGTGCACCTGGTCCGAGATAGGTACAGTCTGGTGCGAGTGTCCAGACAATGCCGAAAGACAATGGAGTGGTGACTCCGTCCCGGCAATCTGCGCCTCGGATCTCCCC
>NW_024475275.1:0-16857 GCF_017654505.1 Polyodon spathula
CAACGGGGGCTACCGCCCTTTCTGTGCTCGTTCTGCTTTTAAACTCCATGTGGAGCCCCTCCCTGAGGGGAAGGGGTGTCCAAAAATTGGATCGAACTCGTAAATTCTCCTCTCCACGGAAATCTTTAGTAATAGGCGAAAGGTTCATTCGAGCTGTAGGGAAGCCGGAGCGTGCCTTTGCTGGTGGCCGAGCCCTTCCGGCCGGCCCAAAGGCCCTCCCCTCTGCCAAGCGGCAGCAAGGCCACGCAAAACAAAGAAAGGGAACTCTTCCCAAAACGCATCCGCCGTTCCGCCCCGGCGAAAGGGCGCTTTGCTGGTGCTGCGGCTACACTGGCCATCTGCGTGATTTGCCTGCCTAGAAATATAATTGAAAAAAAAAAAAAAAAAAAAAAAAAGACGAAAGAGAAGCGGGAAAACGCTGCGTCCCCCAGGAAAGGAGGTGGGAGTGGAGGTGGGTGCTCTCTCTTCTCTCGCGCGGCAATCGCTCGCGCGTCCGCTCTCCTCTCCGTGGTCTGTCTCCTCTCTCTCTCCTCTCCTCTCTCTCTCTCTCTCTCTCTCAATCTCTCTCTCTTTCTCTCTCTCTCTCTCTCTCTTTTGACCTTTCTTAGAAATGTGCACCGTTCCCGGAGGTACTGCAATACCGGGTCGATGCGTGGAGTGGACGGAGCAAGCCCCTGTTCCATCTCCCGCTTCCAAAAATCAATTTAATATATGGTCCCCCTGATAGGGGACGTATCAGATATTAAACTGATAAGAACATATTTTTTTTGTTTTTAAAGTTTTTATTTATTTTCCTTGGACAGTGAAAACATAATCATACATAATCAAAACACTAAAAACAATACAAAAGAAACAATCACATAATCCAAGTCATAAAAACTTTACAATAAAGAACAGGGTCTTAGAAAAAACAATTCTTTTAAAAACAATACATAAAACCAACCAAATGTATGTGCAAAAAAAACACAGCTTCCATTTGTACCGGTTAGCAAATGTGACAGAAAAACAACCCGCTTCACCCCCTATCTTTGGACCATGAACCGGCACGAGTCCAGGTGGCAGGCAAACACCAGCAAGGGCCCCATTTCTCCTGGGCGATGTCTTCTCCCTCACGCAGCGCATCCTGTATCTGATACTCTCCGAGCCTGTGGCAAGCCAAGTTCTTCACCTCTCCAGAGGTCAGAAGGTTTCCTTTAAACACTAGGAGGTTTCTCGCCTTCCACATGGCCTCTTTAAAACAGTTTAGCATGACCCATAGGTATGGCCATTCCTCTTTTGGGATGAACCCAGGCTTAACCCCATACAAAACCATTGCCTTTAGGAGCCTTCTCTTATTTAAAAAACAGCGCAGAAAAACTTCGGCTTCCCGCCAGACTTTTTTTGCTTGCCCACAGTCCCAGAACAGGTGCGCTGCCGACTCTTCTTCCCCACAGTCCTTAAAAGGACATCTAGGGGTCTTCCCGAGCTTCCTCCGAAACATAGCAGCCCTTACTGGAAGGATCTCATGCACTGTCTGCCATGCCAAGTCCTTGTGCCGATTCATGAGTCTCGGGTGAGCTACCGCCAACCAAATTCCTTCCACAACCTGTGGGTTAAAAAAAGAAACGTTACACATCTTCTCTCTATCCAGTACAAATTTCCGCACTTTCCGGGGGTCCTGCCACACCTCATTATCCAGTGTAAAAAGCTCCTCTTTCTTTAGAAACAGTTTAATTTTATTATAGTGAAAGGGTGCTTCCCATGCCGTCGGCACTGACAAAACAGGGTAAAACATTTTAAAACCTCTTAAGATCGGTCCTAAAAAATATCTCACAAAATGCGCTGTTTTGGTTGACCCATACAAACATAACCTTACATGACAAATGACAAAATGCAAAAACAGGGTTTTCGTGAGGTCAGGAACCCCCTTCCCTCCATTTTTTGCGGCCCTGTGTACCACCTCTCTTTTTAGCATTTCATTCTTCCTCCCCCAGAAGAAACGCATCACGCTTCGTGTCAGGGCACACAGGACATTTCTAGTTGGAGGGAACACTGCTGACAAATACAACAAAACAGGTAAAATAACAGATTTTAAAATTAAACATTTTCCCTCAAAGGTGAGTTCCCTGAGGCTCCACAGCCCCAACTTTTGTGCAACCTTTGCTGTAACGTCCACCCAGTTCTGCATCCCAGACCCGTTCTTAAAAAATTTAATCCCTAAAATTTTAATAAAATCATTCTTAAAACACAACCCAATACTGGGTACTCTGGCCCATTTCCCATACATCATGCACTCGCTCTTATTAAAGTTGACTTTAGAACCTGACGCCCTGCAGAACCCCTCAACTGTACTCATTGTCCTCTCCATGGAGAACTCGTCTCTGCAGATGATTGACACATCATCCATATACAAAATGCATTTTACTTGTTCACCTCCACTCCCAGGTACAAACAGTCCACAGGTCTGTTTATTAGCCCTAATAGCAATGGCTAAAGGCTCAATGCTACATATAAACAGCAAAGGAGACAGTGGACAGCCTTGGCACACTCCACTTCGGATTTTAACTGGTTCAGACGAGCTCCCATTTACCAAAACAACACTTTGAATGTCTTTATACAAGATCTGAATCCAATTAACGAACCCGATTGGAAACCCCATTTTCAACAGTACACCAAACATGTACTTGTGCGCTATCCTATCATATGCCTTCTCTAAGTCCAAATTCAGGACACTAAACGGGAGCTCCCTCTCCCTGGCATAACAGATAGTATCTCTCACGAGTATCAGGCTGTCCATTATCCTCCTACCCGGGACTGCACATACCTGGTCCTGATGGATGACTGTATCAATCACCTGCCCCATCCTCCCAGTCAGGATCTTCGCCAGCAACTTATAGTCTGTGTTAAGGAGACTGATTGGACGCCAGTTCTTCAAATCTTCTGGATCTCCCTTCTTATAGAGCAGAGTGATGATGCTCCTCTTGAAGGAAGCAGCCATTTCCCCAGCATTAGAAATCTCTATAAAAACACTCAACAAATCATATTTTAAAATACTCCAAAAGCACTTGTAGTATTCAGCAGGTAAGCCATCCTCCCCAGGCGTTTTCCCCATTTTGCTCATTTTCAAAGCTTTATCCAGCTCTTTTAGAGAAAAGCCCTTTACCAACATCTCCTTCTGTTCATTATTTAACCCTGCATTAATACCTTCAATCATTTCTTTATAATTGCTCTCTACCACACTCTTTTCATTGTACAAATTCTCATAAAAAATTTCCGCCACTTCACACATGTCTTTATTTCCCTTCCTCACCCCACCATCGACCCCTTTTAACCCCTCCATCACCTGCTTCCTGTCAAATACTTTCTTAAAAAAGAACCTTGAACAGGTCTCTTCTTTCTCAATCCTTTCTATCTTGCTTTGCAGTATCACTGACTCACTTTTTTTATACCTTAAATGTTTTATTCTCTCTTTCACCCCCTTTATCTCTTCAGAGACTTCAAAACCCGCCCTCTCCTGCAAAAACAATCTCTGAAGCTTCCTTTCCAGCCATTTGCATTTCTCTCTTGCTTTACGCACCTTATCCCTGCCTTCATTTATAAAAAACAATTTGGTTTTCCTTTTAACAAAATCCCACCACTCACTCTTCCTTTCAAAGAAAACCTGTAGAGACCTCCACCCTTTATACTTCTCTACATATTTCTCTCTTATTTTACTATCCTCTAATAATTTTACATTTAATTTCCATACTCCCTTCCCCTTTTCACTCACCCCTCCCAGATCCAATGTTGACTTCACCATCACATGATCGGAGAAGAACACAGGCTCCAGTTTACAACCTTTCACCTCCACCCCCTCGGAAACAAAGACCATATCGATCCTGGATTTCCTAGTCCCCTGAGGGTTGCTCCAGGTAAAGCCCTCTTCAGAATGGATCCTCTTATAGCAGTCTGTCAACTTAAAATCTTTAATAATTTTGTTCAATAACACCGATGTTTTATCTAATTTAAACTCTTCCTTCCCAGCCTTCCTGTCACTCCCACTCCTCACACAATTCCAGTCACCCCCCATCACTACCGGTATGGATGAACTAAGCTCCATCCTCACCAGTCCCAACAGTTCAACCCTCTGGTGTTTCTCCACAGGCGCATACACATTCACCAGTTTAATCTCTTGTTTATTACAAACCACTCTCACCATCACAACCCTCCCATCCTGCAACACACTTCTCTCTTTAATTACACACTTATTATTTTTAAACAGTATTGCCACCCCCGCATTCTTATTTTCATCTGTCCCCGACCACACTGATTCACCTTTCAGCCACATGCTTTCCAACTCTCTATATTCTTTTCTAAACCCAATCCCACACTCTTGCAAAAAGAACACATCTGCATCAATATCTGCTAGCCACTCTAAAACAGCTTTGCACCTGACCTTGCTCACCACACTCCTCACATTCACTGTAGCTATTATGAGCGCCATGTGGAACAACAAAAGGTGTGACGACATAACCATTACATTTTACTTGGCTCCATCCCCACGCTATCTGAGAACTGCTGTACGTTATCATCGTCTAAAAAAGAGGTGTCCCCAGGGTCAATACCCCTCCCACCATAAGACCTGTCACTCAGTACCGAGGAGTCAGAACCAGGAGACACCGGAGCTCCCGGCCTAGCATGCTTACTGTCCTCTTTTATTCCCTTTTTCCCTCTTTTCCCCACTTTCATACAACATCTCACCTCTTCCCTTTTCTCCAATTTCCTTTTCCATGAAGCTCTCTCCTGCTCCATTTGTTCCTCATCAAGCTCTCCTCCCACCTCTTCCTCCTCCTCCTCCACCTCTATCTCCTCTTCACTAGACTCCCCCTCCGATCCACTCTCTACATCACTCACCACATATCCCCTTGGATGCATCTGGCCACATGGGATAGGGGTCTCGTCCTGGGTACCTGAGGGACCTACCTCCCCCTTACTCTTATTCGACCCCTCTCCGAGCCCCTCACTGTCCTCTTCTGAAGATGTAACCTGCAGATCTACTGCCAAGGAAACCCCCTGCTGCTCCTTCTGTCCGTCCCCCTGATCCATCTCCTCCTCCCCCTCACTTCCTCTCTGCTCTCCCGCCCCAGATGCCTGCCCTTTCCCCTCATCCTCTCTACTCTCACTCTCCCCTCTCCCCTGCTGCTCACCTCCCTTCCCTTCCCCCTCAGTACTCTCCTTCCTCTTTCCTCTCCCTTCCTGCTGTTCCCTGTCTTCCCTCTCCTTCTCCTCCCTCTGCTCCCTCTCCCTCTCCCTCTGCTCTCTCTCCCTCTCTTCATTTCTCTTTGCTTTGTTAGCAAAGGAGGCCGGACAGTGCATAAAAAGGTGCTCAGTACTGTCACATAAGCTACACTTCCTTTTCTCCTGACACTCGCTCGCC
This sequence comes from Polyodon spathula, assembly GCF_017654505.1. Taxonomy (NCBI): domain Eukaryota; kingdom Metazoa; phylum Chordata; class Actinopteri; order Acipenseriformes; family Polyodontidae; genus Polyodon; species Polyodon spathula. Next base: position 5,396 of record NW_024475275.1, read on the forward strand.
ACATGCCCCTCACCTTTACAAACATAACACATAATTTTTGTGCACCCCGCCGCCAAGTGACCCATTGCCCCACACTTTCGACACAATTTGGGTTGCCCAAAATAATGTACATATCCCCTATCCATCCCCAGTACTATTTCAGAGGGAATGACTCTATACCCCTCATACCCATTCGGATCTGGCAACAGACTTACACGCACTCTCCATGCACCATTCCATACCCCATCACTATCCCTCACTTTCTCTGCACCCCCATGCACCAAACAATACTTCCTCAACCACATACACACATCCTCTCCCTGCACAGTCTCCGAACCCATCCTCACAATCACCACCCTCCTAGCAACATCAGTCAAGGTAGTCACATGAAACCTACTCAACTGATGGTCATCTTTCCCTAAAATAAACAACCGGTGACATTTCTGCAAATCACTCACCTCCCTAAAACTCACATCCCAAGTGTTTCCCTTCCCCACAGTAATAATACAATTGAGTTGATCTGGCTTGAATCCCAATTTATTCTGTAACACAGACCTAGAGAACTCAAGCCTATTAAATTCAACCTCCTGCCCCTCTCCTCTCTCCTGCTCCTTCAAGGAAATCCTTATACAATTAAAACGACGTGCCGCAAACCTCGAGGCCGCCATTTTAACTATATAAACACCTTCTCCCACAAAAAAGGGTTTAAGTTTTAAATTTAGCCAAGGCCAAAAAAAGCAAGGTATCAACCTATGAAAAAGAAAACGAAAAACAGCAGATAAGGTGCCCTCAAAGGGTCCCCCTTACCTGCTCAACAACCTGGCTCCTGGACTGCCGCCTGCCCTAGTCCTCTCCTACCCAGACCACAGCTACCAGCAACCAACGTTGCTCCCGTTTACCTTACCGATACCTTACCGATCGCTTCCAAATCGAGCTGCGGTCAAGCCACACACTGGATCAGAGCCAAGAGGCCGAGAAGCGATGCCCACAATGTTTTTGGCCAAACTCCCCGGGCGCGGCCGCCCGCCCCGCAGTCCGTGCGTCGTCGTCCACCATGACCGAAGAGCCCGCAGGCTTCTCGGGCGGGCGGAAGGTGGGAGGAAGGAAGGAAGGAAGGAAGGAGGGAAGGAAAGGTGCCGGGCTGCAACGGGGGCGACCGCCCTTTCTGTGCGCGTTCTGCTTTTAAACTCCAGGTGGATCCCCTCCCTGAGGGGAAGGGCTGTCCAAAAATTGGATCGAACTCGTAAATGCTCCTCTCCACGGAAATCTTTAGTAAAAGGCGAAAGGTTCATTCGAGCTGTAGAGAAGCCGGAGCGTGCCTTTGCTGGTGGCCGAGCCCTTCCGGCCGGCCCAAAGGCAAAGCCCCTCCCCTCTGCCAAGCGGCAGCGAGGCCACGCACGCAAAACAAAAACAGGGAACTCCTCCCAAAACGCATCTGCCGTTCCGCCCCGGCGAAACGGCGCTTTGCTGCTGCTGCTACACTGGCCTGCTGCGTGCGTTAGGCCTGCCTGAATATTAAATATGAAAAAAAACAAAAAAAAGGAAAAAACAAAAAAAAAAAAAAAAAACAAAAACGGAACGAACGAAAGAGCCGGGAAAACTGCCCCCCCAGGAAATTGTAGGCACGAGGTGGGGCTCGTGTGCTCTCTCTCTCGCTCACTTCGCAGTCCGCTCACCCCGAATCGCTTCTCTCTCTACTCCCCTCGATCAACCCTCCACCTCCTCAATCTCTCCTCCATTCCTCTCTCTTCTCATGGCACCCTCTCTCTCTCTCTCTCTCTCTCTTTTGACCTTTCTGAGAACTGTGCACCGTTCCCGGAGGTACTGCAATACCGGGTCGATGCGTGGAGTGGACGGAGCAAGCCCCGCTTCCATCTCCCGCTTCCAAAAATCCATTTAATATAGACGGTCCCCCTATGGGGGACGTATCAGATATTAAACTGATAAGAACATTTTTTTTTTTTTTTTTTTTTTATTAGAAAATATTAGAAAATACTCAAACAATAAATACTCAAACAATAAACACAATCACGTAATTAACAATTCAAAACAGACCTTACCCTTCCCCAAATATTTTCACAAAAATCATCCCCATACATGTGTTTGTCCATTTTAATTACATCTTTTATCTTCCAAAGAAACAAAAAATAGGCTTCTGTCGGTTCTGTTTTATCTTTTTTCTTTTTAATACACAAATTTCTTTTCTCCCATAATACCACCTTCCCCAAACTAATAATAAGCCATACTGCTCTAAATTTCTCTTTTGGCAGCTTTATCACCTCCTCCCCATACAAGATAACCTTCCCATTCAAAATTATATCACAAAACAAACTAATAAGATTGCTACATTTTCCCCAAAATACCTTTGCAAAAGTGCAGTCCCAGAACACATGTAAGACTGTTTCCTCCTTTTTGCACCTTGGACACTCTGCGTTTACCGCACATTGATGCCTATACAGTCTTTCCTTTACTGGCAATCTATCTAGAGCACACAGCCACCCCAAATCTTTGCACTCATTTCCTAACCATTTTGGCTGTATGCCTTCCCAATTTACTAATTTAAGATTGTGTTCATATCTTCCTTCCCATCTCTCTCTTATCTTTTCATACATTTTTTTATGGTTTAACAAAACATCCCTTTCTATTTCTTTTATTTGCATTTTTAAAAAGACTGATGCGTACATGTAGTGTTCTGGCCTTGTCTCAGCGTTTGGGACCGTGTTGTCCCAGGGTATTATCCCTCTTAAAACTGCTCCAAACCATAACCGAGTAAAATAAAAAGACTTGTGCTCTGTTCCCTTCAGCAGTGTTTTGCATATTTGATTTAAAAAAAAACAATCCAATTTTACAGATAAACACGGAATGTCTCTTCCTCCCTTTGCCACCTTCCCATACATCAATTCCCTATTCACACTTTCGTATTTATTGCCCCATACAAAAGAAAACATTAACCTAGTTAGTATTATTTTATTTTTTGCGTTAATAGGAAACACCCGTGCCAAATAAACTAGTGCTGGTACTATGTCTGTTTTTATTACTAGAATTCTCCCACTGATGGTCAGTCTTCTACATTTCCACATATTTAATTTTACTTTAACTTTCTCAATTTTCTCTTCCCAATTTTTCTTTATCCCATCCTTCTGAAAAAAGTGCACCCCCAAGATTTTTAACCCTTCCCTGCACACAGTTATACCTCCCCTGCTGTCCGTCCTCCCTTCCCACTTACCACAGAACATCATGCACGATTTCTCCAAATTTACTTTTGACCCAACAGCTTCTCCGTATGTTTTTAATAACAAGATTGCTCTATCTATGGCCCAATCTGAACATAAAAACAAAGTTGTGTCGTCTGCGTATTGTGCAATCTTGACCCTTTTCCCCTTACTCCCTGGGATATGAACCCCATCTATATCTTTATCTTTTCTTATTAAGTTTGCCAAAGGCTCAATACACAACACATACAATAATGGTGACATCGGACACCCTTGCCTCACCCCCCCTTCCTGCCTTACCTGTTCACTGAGAAACCCATTAATTTGCACCTTGCTAGTTGCTTTGTTGTACATCGTTCTAATCCACTTTACAAAGGTTCCACAATTCATTCTTTCTAGAACGGAAAACAGAAATTCGTGGCTGACCCTATCAAAAGCCTTCTCCTGGTCAACACTCAACAGACACAGAGGTAAGTCTCTTTCTTTTACCCAGCTGATGACATCCCTAGTTAATTGTAAATTGTAAGTTGTGGACCTATTCTTAACCCCACAAGTCTGGTCCTCATTAACTAGACTGGGCATCACTGCTTTTAGTCTATTGGTCATTACTTTACCCAAGATTTTATAATCTACATTTAACAGGGTAATAGGCCTCCAGTTTTTTAGCAGGTTCTTATCTCCCTTTTTATATATCAGACTTATTATCCCTGTCTTCATGGTTTCTGGCATCTCTCCATCCACCAAAATCTCTCTGTACACCTCAGTTAAATCGTCTCCTAAAATATCCCAAAAACAAACATAAAATTCCTTTGGTAACCCGTCACACCCAGGAGTTTTATCAGCTTTCAAAGACTTCAATGCCGTCTCTATCTCACATTTGGTTATCTCTTGCTCCAGAAGTGTTTTCTCATCGTTATTTAACTTCTGGTCTATATTGTTCAACAATTCCTCTGCTTTTGTGTGATCTATTTCCCTTTTGTTAAAAAGTTCCTGATAAAACTCCTGAGCATGCTTTAAGATGTCCTCTCTTTTATTGATTTTCCCTGTCCCTGTTTCTAATTCAGAAATTACACATTTCCTTTGTTTTCCTTTAATACTTTGAAAAAAAAATTTAGAGCATTTTTCGTCTTGTTCTTTTTCTGTTACTTTAGCCAAAAATGTAAATTCCTTAACCTTTTTTTCGATGTTATTTTGTATTTCCTTTTTAATGTTGTTATATGCTTCTAAACTAACCTCTTTCCCCTCGTTTATTTTAGAATGCATGATCTCTAATTCTTTTTGTAATTTTCTCTCAAAATGTCTCTCCTCTTTCTTTTTCCTTTTACTGTATATTTGGCAAAACTATCTTATTTTAACTTTTACCATCTCCCACCAATCAACAATGGTTCCGAAAGCCCACTTCATATCTTTCCATGTATTATAAAAGATCTTAAATTCGTGCCTGAATTCATCACACTCTAACCCTTTCATATTCAATTTCCAATACCCCCTACCTATGTCCTCCCCCTTAATTTCAATAGAAGCCCCAATTGTATCATGGTCTGAAAACCAGTTGGGATACATGAAGAAATCCAAGATCTTAATATTTTTAGATATAAAGAAGTAATCTAACCTTTTACTCGCTCCTCTTGAGTTTCTCCATGTATGCCCTACACCTTTTTTATTGTGTCTCCTATACACATCCACCAAATCATAATCCCCCAATACCTTTATTAAATACTGTGCAGAAAAGTCATAGTCACCCTCAAAACATGTGTTAAAATCCCCACCCATTACAACTGTGCGATTGGTACATAGAATATTAGGTAAGTGCTTAAATGTGTCCAGCCTTGTCCCTTTTAATGTAGGTGCGTACATATTCACCAGGCTAAGCTTTCTATCATTGAGCCTGCCATCTGTATACATTAATCTGCCTGGTATGATCACTCTTGTTTCCTCAATGACAAACCTGGTATTTTTAAATAATATTCCCACCCCATCTGAATGTACATTACCAATGCTCCATACTGAAGCACCATCCTTCCAGTCCTTACTAAAGCGTTCAATGTCCTCTGAATTCTTCAGGTGGCATTCCTGCAAAAAACAGACTTGAAAGTCCAAAGACCTGAGAGAAAAGAACAAGGAAGCCCTCTTACCAACATCTCTCATGCCCCTAGTGTTGACTGAAAACACGTTGAAATACATTTTTTTTTTATGTTCCATCTTCTTTACCACCCTTCTGGAACATTGTCGTTTTCTTCATGTTGTCCACCATTGAGTCACTCAAGTAATTGAGCTGGGAATCCACGCTGTTCTCCTCACTATCCACTTCTGATGGCACCAACGGGGAGCTCTCTATGGAAGACGGCTCGACACTTGAGACTTCTTCCTCTCCCACCTCCTCATTTTCCAAACACTCGTAGCTGTTGGATGTCTCAATTACGCAGACTTTGTTGTCACCTTCCAAACCCTCCTGGTTTAATTTCCTCTTTGTCGTTCTTTTTCCTCCCACCAATTCCCAACCCATCTCGTCACTTTCTTCTGTGTCTCCCCATTGTTTTGTGCCCCCAACAGGTGTATCTGAAATCACCGTACCTTGAGATGATTCGTCGGTCGCCATAGCTTCAGGTAAGTTCTCAACACTAGTAACTGACTTCTTTTTTTCCCTTTTTTCTTTTCCAGACACTCCTGCCACAGGGTCCTCAACAGCGGGAGGCTCCAACCCAACAGCCAGAGGCTCCTCCATCGCAGCCGCCGTTGTAGTCACTGGAAGATTCTCCTGCACAGCGCCTTCAGAAACAGCGCCCCCATCAGCACAGGTAGGTGCAATTTCTTCTAGAACCTCCTCAACGTCACGAAATGACTCAGCGTAAGTCTTGTGTCGGTAAGGGCAGTCCTTGAACATGTGCTCAGTGGAATCACACAGGTTGCAGGATCTGGGTTTTTTACATTCCTTTGCCTCATGTCCCGTCTCTAGACAATTTCTGCAGAAGATATTAGGGCACATTACTGCAATATGTCCCTGCTCTCCGCATTTTCGACAGGTTTTGGGTTGTCCATAATAATACAGATATCCCTTAACACCACCGATATAAAAGGATGCTGGGGGACATTCAAACCCTCCTATTTTCCTCTTAAAACGGACAGTGTATTTTCTATTCCCGTTCCACATACCATCATAGTCCATCTCTCTTACTCCAGCACCTAAAACATCGCAGTATTTAGTCAGAAATCGCCGAATGTCCTGCTCTTTAGTATAAGGGTTCTGCATGCACACTGTCACGGTTCTCACCCGGCTTGCAAACAGTGGCTCCACTCTGAAGTTTGAAATCGGAGAGATGTCCTTTGATTCCAGGCACTTGGTCCATGCTTCCTCGCATAAGTAGTCCCCCGCGAAAGTCACTTCATAGGTACTCCTTAGTGGAAAGTCCCGGTAGCAATAGATCTGCGCCGCTGTAACTCCCAGGAATTCAAAAATGATGTCCTTGGCAAAGCTCCTTCTTGTCATGGTGAACTGAACTCCATCCTTTTCTCTTCCAATGAAACGTATTGTATTCAGAAGTCGCGCCGAGGGGGCCGACATGTAGTCTCCGGTCGCCATCACCTTCTCTTTTCTCTCTATTTAGAAAAAGCTGCGGTCATGCCACATACTTAATCCGAGCCAAGAGGCCGAGAAGCGATGCCCACAATGGTTTTGGCCAAACGCCCCGGGCGCGGCCGCCCGCCGCAGCAGTCGTGGTACTTGCTTCTCGGGCGGGCGGAGGGGAAGGAAGGAAGGAAGGAAGGAAGGAAGGAAGGAAGGAAAGGTGCCGGGCTCCAACGGGGGCGACCGCCCTTTCTGTGCTCGTTCTGCTTTTAAACTCCAGGTGGAGCCCCTCCCTGAGGGGAAGGGCTGTCCAAAAATTGGATCGAACTCGTAAATGCTCCTCTCCACGGAAATCTTTAGTAAAAGGCGAAAGGTTTATTCGAGCTGTAGAGAAGCCAGAGCGTGCCTTTGCTGGTGGCCGAGCCCTTCCGGCCGGCCGGCCCAAAGGCACTCCCCTCTGCCAAGCGGCAGCGAGGCCACGCACGCAAAACAAAAACAGGGAACTCCTCCCAAAACGCATCTGCCGTTCCGCCCCGGCGAAAGGGCGCTTTGCTGCTGCTGCTACACTGGCCTGCTGCGTGTGTTAGGCCTGCCTGAATATGAAATATGAAAAAAAAAAAAAAAAAAAAAAAAAAAAAAAAAAAAAAAAAACGAAAAGAGCGGGAAAACGGCGCGTCCCAGGAAAGGGGAGGTGGGGAGGGGGGGAGGGTGGGGCTCTCTCTCTCTCGCTCTCTCTCTCTCTCTCTCTCTCTCTCTCTCTCCTCTCTCTCTCTCTTATCTCCTCAGCCAACCCCTCCATCCACCGCTCGCGCAATCGAGCAGGGCCATACATCACCCTTTCCCCGCGCCTCTGCTCTCTCTCTCTCTCTCTCTCTCTCTCTCTCTCTCTCTCTCTCTCTCTCGCTCTCTCTCTTTCTCTCTCTCTCTCTCTTTTGACCTTTCTGAGAAATGTGCACCGTTCCCGGAGGTACTGCAATACCGGGTCGATGCGTGGAGTGGACGGAGCAAGCCCCGCTTCCATCTCCCGCTTCCAAAAATCCATTTAATATAGACGGTCCCCCTATGGGGGACGTATCAGATATTAAACTGATAAGAACAGATACTACACTTGATCTGAGCCAAGAGGCCGAGAAGCGATGCCCACAATGGTTTTGGCCAAACGCCCCGGGCGCGGCCGCCCGCCGCAGCAGTCGTGGTACTTGCTTCTCGGGCGGGCGGGCGGAGGGAGGAAGGAAGGAAGGAAGGAAGGAAGGAAGGAAGGAAAGGTGCCGGGCTCCAACGGGGGCGACCGCCCTTTCTGTGCTCGTTCTGCTTTTAAACTCCAGGTGGAGCCCCTCCCTGAGGGGAAGGGCTGTCCAAAAATTGGATCGAACTCGTAAATGCTCCTCTCCACGGAAATCTTTAGTAAAAGGCGAAAGGTTCATTCGAGCTGTAGAGAAGCCGGAGCGTGCCTTTGCTGGTGGCCGAGCCCTTCCGGCCGGCCCAAAGGCACTCCCCTCTACCAAGCGGCAGCAAGGCCACGCAAAACAAAAAAAGGGAACTCTTCCCAAAACGCATCTGCCGTTCCGCCCCGGCGAAAGGGCGCTTTGCTGCTGCTGCTACACTGTGGCCTGCTGCGTGTGTTAGGCCTGCCTGAATATGAAAATGAAAAAAAAAAAAAAAAAAAAAAAAAAAAAAGGGAAAAAGAGCGGGAAAACGGGCTGCCGAGGGCCCAGAAAGGGCTGTCTGCTTTGGGAGGGGGGGAGGCTTGTTCTCCCCCTCTCCTCTTAAAACTCGCCGCAGGGTCCGCGATCCTCGCATCGCTCTCCTCTTCTCTCCTCTCCTCTCTCTCTAGTCTACTCTCGCTCGCGTCGCGGGTGGGCTCGCTCGCTCCTCTACTCTCTCTCTCTAAAACCCTCCCGTAGGTCTCGCGAAAAGACTCTGGGTGGACGCTCTCTCTCTCTCTCTTTTGTCCTTTCTGAGAACTGTGCACCGTTCCCGGAGGTACTGCAATACCGGGTCGATGCGTGGAGTGGACGGAGCAAGCCCCGCTTCCATCTCCCGCTTCCAAAAATCCATTTAATATAGACGGTCCCCCTATGGGGGACGTATCAGATATTAAACTGATAAGAACAGATACTACACTTGATCTGAGCCAAGAGGCCGAGAAGCGATGCCCACAATGGTTTTGGCCAAACGCCCCGGGCGCGGCCGCCCGCCGCAGCAGTCGTGGTACTTGCTTCTCGGGCGGGCGGAGGAAGGAGGAAGGAAGGAGGAAGGAAGGAAGGAAGGAAGGAAGGAAAGGTGCCGGGCTCCAACGGGGGCGACCGCCCTTTCTGTGCTCGTTCTGCTTTTAAACTCCAGGTGGAGCCCCTCCCTGAGGGGAAGGGCTGTCCAAAAATTGGATCGAACTCGTAAATGCTCCTCTCCACGGAAATCTTTAGTAAAAGGCGAAAGGTTCATTCGAGCTGTAGAGAAGCCGGAGCGTGCCTTTGCTGGTGGCCGAGCCCTTCCGGCCGGCCCAAAGGCCCAAAGGCCCTCCCCTCTGCCAAGCGGCAGCGAGGCCACGCACGCAAAACAAAAACAGGGAACTCCTCCCAAAACGCATCTGCCGTTCCGCCCCGGCGAAAGGGCGCTTTGCTGCTGCTGCTACACTGGCCTGCTGCGTGTGTTAGGCCTGCCTGAATATGAAAAAAAAAAAAAAAAAAAAAAAAAAAAAAAAAAAAAAAAAAAAAAAGAGCTAGCGGTGAAAACGGCGCGTCCCCAGAAAGGGTGTGCCGTGGGGGAGGGGTCCTCTCCTCCTCTTTCTCGCGGTGTCCCCTCCCCCTCTCACCTCTCTCCCCGCGGCTCGCAGTCGCTCGCTCTCTCGCTCTCTCTCTCTCTCTCTCTCTCTCTCTCGCTCTCTCTCTCTCTCTCTCTCTCTCTCTCTCTCTCTTTTGTCCTTTCTGAGAACTGGGCACCGTTCCCGGAGGTACTGCAATACCGGGTCGATGCGTGGAGTGGACGGAGCAAGCCCCGCTTCCATCTCCCGCTTCCAAAAATCCATTTAATATAGACGGTCCCCCTATGGGGGACGTATCAGATATTAAACTGATAAGAACAGATACTACACTTGATCTTAGCCAAAAGGCCGAGAAGCGATGCCCACAATGGTTTTGGCCAAACGCCCCGGGCGCGGCCGCCCGCCGCAGCAGTCGTGGTACTTGATTCTCGGGCGGGCGGAGGGAGGAAGGAAGGAAGGAAGGAAGGAAGGAAGGAAGGAAGGAAGGAAAGGTGCCGGGCTCCAACGGGGGCGACCGCCCTTTCTGTGCTCGTTCTGCTTTTAAACTCCAGGTGGAGCCCCTCCCTGAGGGGAAGGGCTGTCCAAAAATTGGATCGAACTCGTAAATGCTCCTCTCCACGGAAATCTTTAGTAAAAGGCGAAAGGTTCATTCGAGCTGTAGAGAAGCCGGAGCGTGCCTTTGCTGGTGGCCGAGCCCTTCCGGCCGGCCCAAAGGCCCTCCCCTCTGCCAAGCGGCAGCGAGGCCACGCACGCAAAACAAAAACAGGGAACTCCTCCCAAAACGCATCTGCCGTTCCGCCCCGGCGAAAGGGCGCTTTGCTGCTGCTGCTACACTGGCCTGCTGCGTGTGTTAGGCCTGCCTGAATATGAAATATGAAAAAAAAAAAAAAAAAAAAAAAAAAAAAAAAAAAAAAAGAACGAAAAGAGCGGGAAAACGGCGCGTCCCAGGAAAGGGGAGGTGGGGAGGGAGGGAGGGTGGGGCTCTCTCTCTCTCTCTCTCTCTCTCTCTCTCCTCTCTCGCTCTCTCTCGCTCTCTCTCTCTTTTGACCTTTCTGAGAAATGGGCACCGTTCCCGGAGGTACTGCAATACCGGGTCGATGCGTGGAGTGGACGGAGCAAGCCCCGCTTCCATCTCCCGCTTCCAAAAATCCATTTAATATAGACGGTCCCCCTATGGGGGACGTATCAGATATTAAACTGATAAGAACAGATTTTTTTTTTTTTTTTTGGAAAAATAAATTTATTTAATCTTCTCACTACAATACAGTGTTGTTCACAGTTATAACATTTAAAAAATCAGTCATTTTCAAACATTATACTTTACAGCACTCTAAAACTATGGTTGCATCCCATTATACATGCAACTAGAAACATGACAGCAAGATATCCTATTTTCTAACAGTTTAAAACCCTGGTAAAACATCTACATTTCATGATACATCCATTGCACAGGTAAACTCATAGTCTATTGATTGTAAAAATTAAAGCACATTAATACAGGCAGGTACCGTAAAACTGTTTAAAACCTCACTCACTCAATTGTGAAAACCAGAGTATGTGTCATAAATAATCTGCTTCACCCCCTATTGTGAGCCCCCTAACCAACTCCAGACCGGCCCGCAAGGGCACACCAGCTGCCACGCCACTTCTTCCTCGCGCTGTCATGCCCTTCCAGTATCCCGTCCCGAAGCTGGTACTCGCTGAGGCTGCGGCAGGCCAATTTCATGCACTCCTTTCCATCCATGTATTTCTTCTTGAAGACCAACACGTTTCTTGTAGCCCACAGAGCATGATTGACACAATTTATGACAATCCATAAACACACCCCATCCTTCTTATTTGTTTTGCTCGGGGTTATACCGTACAAGACGTGTTTGCTCTCCAATTGGTCATAGTCCATGAAACTCCCGATCAGCCCCCTTGCCTCCTTCCAGACTTTCTGGGC
>NW_024475276.1:0-14888 GCF_017654505.1 Polyodon spathula
CTGCACACAGCCCCAGAGTAGGTGTTCCACTGTTTCTTCTGCCCGGCAGCCCTCAAAAGGGCATCTCGGGTTCTTGGCCAGCGATCTTCGGTGCATGACAGCTCTTACCGGGAGAATCTGGTGTACCACCTGCCAAGCCTGGTCCTTGTGTCGGTTCAAGAGGCTCGGATGAGCCACCTGTCGCCAAATTCCTTCCACAACCTGTGGGTGAAAAAAGGAAATATCGCACATTTTATCTCTGTCCTTCACAATTGCCAAGACCTTCCGGGATTCTTTCCATGCCTCGGGTTCGATTTCTGTTAAAACTTGTGCCTGTAAAGTTTTCTTTATTTTGTTATAACAGTAGGGCAAATCTTCTGACAAGGGCACCGACAAGGAAGAGTGAAACATTTTAAAAGCTCTTAAAGATCCCCCCAAATAAAACTTTACAAAACAGGCAGCCTTACACTTCCCGAACAAACACAAGTTCACATGCACCCACGTGAACCTCAGCAGCAAGGTTTGTGCCAAGTCCGGGATCCCCTTTCCTCCACACCTCACACTCCTGTACACAACCTCCCTTCTTAACATCTCGCACTTCATTCCCCAGAAGAAGCACATCACCTTTCTTGTTAAAATTCTTAAAACGTCCCTAGATGGGGGGTACACAATAGCCACGTACAATAACATTGGTAAAATCACTGCCTTTAAAATTAGTCTTTTACCTTCAAAAGATAGCTCCCTGAGACTCCACAGACCCAGTTTCTGGGACACCTTACTCGTCACCTCTTCCCAGCTCTTCTGTCCAGACCCCTGTGCGTTCACTTTGATTCCCAGCATCCTAATACAATCTGTTTTAAAACACAAATCTATACTGGGTACTCTGCCCCACCTTCCAAACAGCATACACTCACTCTTGTTCCTGTTCAGTTTTGACCCCGAAGCACTGCAGAAATCTTCGGTCCGCTCCAAAGCCTTCACAATGGAGAGCTCATCTCGACAGACAATCGATACATCATCCATGTATAGTAAACACTTTACTTGATCCCCTTTGCTACCAGGTATAAACAGTCCACTGATTAACCTTTCAGCCCTGATTGCGTTTGCTAGCGGTTCCATGCAACAAATAAATAATAGAGGTGATAAAGGACAGCCTTGGCGCACCCCACTCCGAATCTTAACTGGTTTGGTCGTGCTCCCATTTACCAAAATAACACTTTCGATCTCTGAATACAAGATTTTAATCCAATTCACGAACCTGATCGGAAACCCCATTTTGGACAATACACCAAACATGTACTTGTGCGCAATCCTATCGTATGCCTTTTCTAAGTCCAAATTCAGGACGCAAAGCGGGAGCTCCCTCTCCCTGGCATAACCGATAGTGTCCCTCATGAGTATCAGGCTGTCCATTATCCTCCTCCCCGGGACTGCACATACCTGGTCCGGGTGAATGACAGTATCGATAACCTTCTTCATTCTGCAGGTAATGAGCTTTGCTAGTAGTTTGTAGTCTGTGTTCTGCAGGCTGATTGGACGCCAGTTCTTTAGGTCTTCTCTGTCACCTTTCTTGTGTAGGAGTGTGATGATTCCCCTCCGAAAGGAAGGGGGCATTTCTCCAGCATTACAAATCTCCCTGAATAAAACTAATAAATCAAATTTTAAGACATCCCAAAATTCAATATAAAATTCTATTGGCAGTCCATCTCCCCCTGGTGTTTTATTCAACTTAAAAGACTTGGCTATACTTTCCATTTCTAAAACAGTGAAATCCACACACATATTTTCTGTTTGCACCCCCTGTAAAACCTTATCAATGTTTTTTAAAAGGTCATTACATCTCCCCTCGTCTATTTCTTTCTCTTCGTACAGCTGTCCATAAAAGTTTTCTACCACCTCCAGTATTTCCCCCTGCTCCGTCCTTGTTTTCCCATCCTCCCCCTTCAATCCTGCCATGCCTTTCTTTCTCTCCACCACCTTTTTAAAAAAGAACCTTGTACATTTCTCATTATTTTCCAGGCATTCTGCTTTGCTTAAGAATATAACCCTGTCACATTTCCTTTTAAACACCTCTTGTATTTTCCTTTTTGTTTCTGCAATCTGCTGGAAGACCTCCGCCCCTGCCCTTGCCTGCGTAAACAATCTTTGCAGCTTTATTTGCAGTATTTTGTACTTCATCTTTTCCTTTTGCACCTTACTTCTACTTTCACCAATAAAAAAATTCTGGATCTTTGTTTTCACCATCTCCCACCACTCTGCCTCTGTGTTATAAAATCCTTTTAAGCTCCTCCACCCCTCATACCATTCTTTGAACCTTTCCTTAATTCCTTTCTCTCTTAACAACTTTGTGTTTAGTTTCCATATTCCCCTTTTGTTTTCTACTACCACCCCTAAATCGAACTTCCCACTCACCATCAGGTGGTCGGAGAAAAAGACTGGTGTCAACACACATTGTGTACACTTTATATCCCCTGTCATAAACACCATATCGATTCTTGACTTGCTCTTCCCCTGGGGGCTAAACCAAGTGAAACCTCCCTTGACATTTAAGGATCTGTACACATCTATCAATTTAAAATCTTTAACGATCTGCAGTAACAGCCCGGATGTCTTGTCTAATTTAAAACCTTTCAACCCCTCCTGCCTATCCTTTGAAGATAGGACACAGTTCCAGTCACCCCCCATTAAGATTGGTAATGCTGTAACTAAAAAAGGTCTTAACCTATTAAACAAGGCAAATCTCTCCTCTTTGTCCGGTGATGCATAAACATTAATTAAGATGAGTTCTTTCCCACCATATAAAACTCTCGCCATTAATGCCCTTCCATCCATTATAACCATGCTTTCTTTTATTGCACACTTCTTAGTTTTCAATAAAATTGCCACCCCGGCATTCCTATTTTCGTTTGTTCCGGACCACACTGACTCCCCCACCGTCCACCTTTCCTCCCAATGCTTATATTCTTTACTAAAACCAATTCCACATTCCTGCAGAAACATGATATCTGCATCGATTCCCTTCAAATAATCTAAAACAGACATGCTCCTAACTGAGCTAACTATGCTCCTGACGTTCACAGAAGCCACAGAAAGATTCATAGCCATCAGAAGATATAAAACACACAGTCATCTCTACTACTTGTGTAAAGACCCTGCCTGTAACACCTCCTCAAAATTCCTCTCATTCTCACTCCCCACATACTCTTGTCCCCCATAATCCTGTTCCCCCGGAGAAAACGTCCTCTCACTCAAAGGGGAGTCTATAGTGGGAGAGGAAGCCAAAAAACCACACCCACTTCCCCCTTCCTGATCGTTCCCTTCTGTCTCTATTTTCTTTTTACGTCCTTTTTTGTTTTTCCCTCTCTTCTCCTGTTCTTCCTCCATTTTCCTCTTCTCTATTTTCTTTTCCTTCCCCCTGACCTTTTGTCCTGTCCCCGTCTCCACTACACTCCCCGTATCGGACACGTCCCCCTCCGAACCTTCCTCCATTTCACTACCTTCTGTTTCACTATCCTCCTCCTTTTCTTCAAACATCTCAATTGCCCTTGTCCCACTTTGCTCTCCCATTTCTTTCCCTTCCCCCACAATCACACCCCCTGTATTTACATTCTCCTCCCCTCCCACAAAGACCCTCCCTTCCTCCCTCTCCTTACTTGTTGCTTCACCAGCCTTCCCATCAGCCCTTTCACCACTTCCTCCACCAATCACCTCCCTGTGTACAGTCTGAAACTCAACCGCTTCATCCTCAGATTGAGAAACACACAAATCCTCCACCAACACAGAAACCGCTTGACTGGCTTCATTCTTTGCCAAATCTGTTCTCTCCAGCTCCTCTGCCTCCTTCTCCCCTACATTCTCATTCCCCTTATCTTTGTTTGTTTTAACTTTATTTGCAAAAGAGTTTGGGCACTCCCTGAAAAAATGGTCCTGACTACCACACAAATTACAGGCCCTCCTTATTGAGCATTCAGAGGCCACATGACCAAGCTCTTTACAAATATGGCATGCTACTTTATCGCAGGCTACTGCCAGGTGCCCCAACTCTCCACACCTTCTACAAAGTTTTGGCTGGCCCTGATAGTGGACAAACCCCCGGTTTGCACCTAGTGCAATATCTGATGGAATATGCCTCAGGCCTCCATACCCCCCTGGCTTCGGATGCAGCTCCACTAGCACCCTCCACGACCCATTCCATATTCCGTCCGCATCCTCCACTCTAGCTGGAGCCCTCAGTACGTTGCAGTACCTGCACAGCCATGTTCTTACATCTGCCCCTTCTACAGACTCATTGAACATTCTTACCACCACCACCTTTCGTCTATTGTCCGACAAAGCAGTCACCTCAAATTTCCTTAGCAAATCATGCCCAGTTAACAGCTCATACTTACCCCAAAACCGATTCAACACCGCCTCTGTGCTAAAGCTCACCTCCCACACATTCCCCTTCCCCACAGAAATAATACAGTTCACCTCACATGGAACAAGACTGAACAAACCCTGCAAAACATTCCTTGAGAACTCTAACCTACTCAATTCTAACTTCCCTTCACCCTCTAAATAAGCCTGTCTCACTGCAAACCTAACACAGTTAAAGCGCCTCACACCAGACATATATGTAGACATCTTTACCAGAAAAAAGTAACCAAATATACAACAAATAAAACACAATGAAGGAAACCCCGAAGGGCCCTACCCCCAAAAAGCAAAGACTCCTCTCTCTCTCCTCTGTTCTTTTCTCTCCTTTCCACAAAAAAGAATCCGGGGCACCTGGGAAAAAAACTAACAAAGAAACAAGTTAACACCAAAACCACCTTCTATAATTTTCAAAAAACGCCTAGAAAGCGCGATCACTTCACCAACAACTGCTGCGGTCAAGCCACATACACTTGTCTGAGCCAAGAGGCCGAGAAGCGATGCCCACAATGGTTTTGGCCAAACGCCCCGGGCGCGGCCGCCCGCCGCAGCAGTCGTGGTACTTGCTTCTCGGGCGGGCGGAGGGAGGAAGGAAGGAAGGAAGGAAGGAAGGAAGGAAGGAAGGAAGGAAGGAAGGAAAGGTGCCGGGCTCCAACGGGGGCGACCGCCCTTTCTGTGCTCGTTCTGCTTTTAAACTCCAGGTGGAGCCCCTCCCTGAGGGGAAGGGCTGTCCAAAAATTGGATCGAACTCGTAAATGCTCCTCTCCACGGAAATCTTTAGTAAAAGGCGAAAGGTTCATTCGAGCTGTAGAGAAGCCGGAGCGTGCCTTTGCTGGTGGCCGAGCCCTTCCGGCCGGCCCAAAGGCCCAAAGGCCCTCCCCTCTGCCAAGCGGCAGCGAGGCCACGCACGCAAAACAAAAACAGGGAACTCCTCCCAAAACGCATCTGCCGTTCCGCCCCGGCGAAAGGGCGCTTTGCTGCTGCTGCTGCTGCTGCTGCTACACTGGCCTGCTGCGTGTGTTAGGCCTGCCTGAATATGAAATAAAAAAAAAAAAAAAAAAAAAAAAAAAAAAAAAAAAAAAAGAACAAACGAAAAGAGGGGGAAAACGGCGCGTCCCAGGAAAGGGGAGGTGGGGAGGGGGGGAGGGCTCTCTCTCTCTCGCTCGCTCGCTCGCTCGCTCTCGCTCGCTCGCTCTCTCTCTCTCTCTCTCTCTCTCTCTCTCTCTCTCTCTCTCGCTCTCTCTCTCTCTTTTGACCTTTCTGAGAAATGGGCACCGTTCCCGGAGGTACTGCAATACCGGGTCGATGCGTGGAGTGGACGGAGCAAGCCCCGCTTCCATCTCCCGCTTCCAAAAATCCATTTAATATAGACGGTCCCCCTATGGGGGACGTATCAGATATTAAACTGATAAGAACAGATTTTTTTTTTTTTTTTTTTTTTAATTAATAAATTTTAATCTTATCATGAAACAAAACAATTATACATCAAAACAAAAAATAAAAAACTTCTATACTTTTCAAAATCAAATACTTATTCATAAACAAAAAAGTCATATCTCAAAAAACAGAACTCAAAAACATTAAACACAAATATCCTTACTCAAAATCACCAATAAATACGATTATACATCAACACAATACTTCTTTCATGAAAAACAAGACATATATCAAAATAAAAGCAGTCTTTCTTTAACTCCTATCTTGACATTTTTTCTTTTCTTCCAGCTCCTTTTCCTTCCACCTCGCATTCTTCAGTAGTCGCTGTCTCTCTGCGTGGTATCGTCCTACCTCCTCCTCTGTTGGATTTCTTTTCCTCATCCTTAGCTCCCATGCCACCAATTCAGAATACTCCTTCCTACAGAACTGCAGCATAAGGACCTCCTCCTTCCCATCACCTCTCCCAGAATCCCACGTTCTAAGTTCTGGCTCTCTCCTTTGTTCCTCTCTGGCTTTCTTCTTCTCCTCTTCCTCCACACTCTCACTCCAACTCGGGCCAGCTGTTCCTCTTACCCTTCTTGACTCTCCTTCACTAGCCAACTCCTCATTCCCTCTTTCTTTCCTCTTCTTCTGTACATCCACCTCCATTGGGTCAGGAGTGGACTGCTTTTCTGAGGCCCTCTGCTGGTCGACCTTTGAAGCGCCTTCTCCCTTCTTCTTTTCCTTAGTTCCTGTAACTCCGCCCCTTTCCTTTGTCTGCCCTGGTGCTGTTTTTCCCGCCATTCCGCCTCCATCCTTCTGGACTCCTCCCCCAACACTTGCTCCTTTGTTTGGCTCTGTGTCCATTTCTTCCAGTCCTTTAGTTTTCTCTGGCTTCTTGCTCGGCTGTTCTTTCTCTTTTCTGTCACTTTCCTTCTTAGCCCCGTCGCTGGCTGCTTGCGCATAACTTTTAGCTCTCTGTGGGCAGTCCCTGTACAAATGCTCCTTGGAGCCACAGAGGTTGCACACAACTCCACTGGGGCAATCCCTGGACACATGCCCTGTCTGTCGGCAGTTCTTACAGACCACTTCCTCACAATCTGCAGCGAAATGACCAGTACTGTTACATTTAAAACATGTTCTTGGCTGCCCTCTGTAAAATACCGTTCCCCTCACCGCTCCTATCATCAGGTCAGACCGAATGTGAACCATCCTCCCTTCACTGATGAACAGTCTTGCTGAAAACTTCCACACTCCATTCCAAACTTTCTCAGTGTCCATTACCTTCTCTGGCACCTCTGTTTTCAGCTCACAGCTCCTCTTCAAACTGGTAGTGATGTCCTCCACCGGTACAAACGGGCAGGACATCGACACGAACACTGCTCTCCAGTCCATGAGAAACAGCGGTTCCAGGTTAAAAACACTGGCCGGCAGCCTCTCCTTGTTCTCCTCGAACACCTTCATCACCTTCCAGCAATCTTCTTCTGTGTACAGGGTCAGGTCAAATCTTCCCTTTGCTATGAAGTCCTTTAAACACAGCACCTCTTCTGGATCCAGCTTGAATAGCTCGAACAAGACCTCCAGGACAAACTTTCTCCTCCCCCATAATCCACTCAACTGCTTCAGTTGGAATCGCAGGGTGTTCCTTCCTCTCATTCCTTCTTCCATTTCTCCAGCAATTTTCTTTCCAGCTAACGCTTTCCAGATATTACTTTCGCCTTCTCTGTTCTCTTGATAGGAGCCAAGAGGCCGAGAAGCGATGCCCACAATGGTTTTGGCCAAACGCCCCGGGCGCGGCCGCCCGCCGCAGCAGTCGTGGTACTTGCTTCTCGGGCGGGCGGAGGGAGGAAGGAAGGAAGGAAGGAAGGAAGGAAGGAAGGAAGGAAGGAAGGAAGGAAGGAAGGAAGGAAGGAAAGGTGCCGGGCTCCAACGGGGGCGACCGCCCTTTCTGTGCTCGTTCTGCTTTTAAACTCCAGGTGGAGCCCCTCCCTGAGGGGAAGGGCTGTCCAAAAATTGGATCGAACTCGTAAATGCTCCTCTCCACGGAAATCTTTAGTAAAAGGCGAAAGGTTCATTCGAGCTGTAGAGAAGCCGGAGCGTGCCTTTGCTGGTGGCCGAGCCCTTCCGGCCGGCCCAAAGGCCCTCCCCTCTGCCAAGCGGCAGCGAGGCCACGCACGCAAAACAAAAACAGGGAACTCCTCCCAAAACGCATCTGCCGTTCCGCCCCGGCGAAAGGGCGCTTTGCTGCTGCTGCTACACTGGCCTGCTGCGTGTGTTAGGCCTGCCTGAATATGAAATATGAAAAAAAAAAAAAAAAAAAAAAAAAAAAAAAAAGAACGAAAACTCGCCCCCCTTTGCCGCGCAGGTCCCTTGGAAGGAGGTGGGTGGTGGGAGGGAGGGGAGGGTGGGGAGGTCCCTCACTCCTCTCTCTCTCTCTCTCTCTCGCTCGCTCGCTCTCTCGCTCTCTCTCTCTCTCTCTCTCTCTCTCTCTCTCTCTTTTGACCTTTCTGAGAAATGGGCACCGTTCCCGGAGGTACTGCAATACCGGGTCGATGCGTGGAGTGGACGGAGCAAGCCCCGCTTCCATCTCCCGCTTCCAAAAATCCATTTAATATAGACGGTCCCCCTATGGGGGACGTATCAGATATTAAACTGATAAGAACAGATTTTTTTTTTTTTTTTTTTGGGAAAATAATTTGATTTAATAGAAATTATCAATTTTTAAGGTTGTTTTACTCCAACAAAAGTGTTTTTTGTGTTTTCACAATAACACAAAATGTTATTGATTTTACAAAACTAAAACACTAAATACAAAATGTATCTTTTGTTATTGAACTTCTTGATTTGTTTTTAAACAAAGTTTTTGGTTTCAAAAAGTAGGAAGAAGATCAAGGTTCTTGTCTTTTTTTCCAATATTGTTTCAAAAACCACTTTTTTTTTTTGTTATTAAAAAAAACAATCAAAAGAAATTTCTTTAGCTTTAAAAGATCTTCAGAAGAGGAGTGGACCAGTCTTCTCATCACCTCGTCCGCCTTCCACTTTGCTAAATCCAAAATCCTCCTTCTCTCTTCCTCATATTTTTTCCACTCTGTCTCTGTAATCCTTTCCTTTCTCATTCTCTCCTTCCATGCCACAAGCTCTTCATATTCCTTAGGACATACAGTGTTCATTAACTTCTCTTCTGAAGTTTTCTTTTTCTTCTTTCCTCTTCCTGTTCTCTTCCTCCTCTTCCTCCATTGCTTCACCCCAACTCTGACCCGTTGTCACACCCTCCTTTCCTCCTCTTATCTTTCTTGATGGATCCTCGCTAGTCCTCACCTCCTTTCCTTCTCTCTCCTTTCTCTTCCTCTGCACCTCTCCCTCCTCCATCGGAACAGAAGCGGAGCGCTCCTCTAAGGTCCCCTGCTGGTCTCTTGTTGCACCGCAGCCACCTCTCTCTTCTCCCTCCTCCCCCGAAACTCCACCCTTTTCCTTTGTTTGCTCCTGTTTTAGTTTTCCCGCCATTCCACCTTCTCCTCTGGGGACTCCTCCCCCAACACTCACTCCTTTGCCTTTCTGAATTTCTTTTTCCTCTGGCACTGTCCCAGTCTTTGTTTTCTTTTCAGGCTGTTCCTTTGTTTTCTCTTCTTCTTTTTTCTTCTTCTCCCCACCCTTAGCTGCTTGGGCATAGCTCTTTGCACTCTTTGGGCAGTCTCTGTACATATGCTCTGTAGAACCACAGAGATTACAAATCCATCCCCTAGGGCAGTCTCTGGAAACATGACCTGTCCCTTGGCAGTTTTTACATAACACTTCCCCACATTCAGCAGCAAAGTGTCCTTCTCTGTTACATTT
This sequence comes from Polyodon spathula, assembly GCF_017654505.1. Lineage (NCBI taxonomy): Eukaryota > Metazoa > Chordata > Actinopteri > Acipenseriformes > Polyodontidae > Polyodon > Polyodon spathula. The sequence continues at coordinate 9,643 of NW_024475276.1, forward strand.
GTAACACACTTTAGGTTGTCCCCTGTAATACAATGTTCCTCTCACTGCTCCTATTGTCAAATGAGGTCGGATATGAATCACCCTCCCTTCCCTCACATGCAGCTTAGCAGTATATTTCCAGACACCATTCCACACATTTTCAGAATCCATTACCTTCACTGGAAACTCACTCTTCAGCTCACAGTTCCTTTTCAAAACCGTTGTAATGTCCTCTTCTGGCACGAATGGACTGGACATAGTCACATAAACCATTTTCCACTCCCTCAGAAACCATGGTTCCATGACAAACACACTAGCCGGCAGCACCTCTTTATTCTCTTCATACCTCTTTAGCATTTCCCAGCAGGCCTCCTCCGCTTTCATAGTCACGTCGAATCGACCTTTGGCAATATAATCCTTCACGCAAAGAATATCCTCTGCTTCCAATCCAAAAAACCCGAACAAAACTTCCAGCACAAACTTCCGCCTCCCCCACAATCCAGTCAGTTGTTTCAACTGGAAATAGAGAGTATTCCGTCCTTCAGCTCCTTCTTCCATTTTTGCTCAAAAAACTCTTTCCAGCTTACGCCTTCAAAGTCTTACTTTCGCCTTCTTAACCCTCACTTGACCGGAGCCAAGAAGCCGAGAAGCGATGCCCACAATGGTTTTGGCCAAACGCCCCGGGCGCGGCCGCCCGCCGCAGCAGTCGTGGTACTTGCTTCTCGGGCGGGCGGAGGGAGGAAGGAAGGAAGGAAGGAAGGAAGGAAGGAAGGAAGGAAGGAAGGAAAGGTGCCGGGCTCCAACGGGGGCGACCGCCCTTTCTGTGCTCGTTCTGCTTTTAAACTCCAGGTGGAGCCCCTCCCTGAGGGGAAGGGCTGTCCAAAAATTGGATCGAACTCGTAAATGCTCCTCTCCACGGAAATCTTTAGTAAAAGGCGAAAGGTTCATTCGAGCTGTAGAGAAGCCGGAGCGTGCCTTTGCTGGTGGCCGAGCCCTTCCGGCCGGCCCAAAGGCCCAAAGGCCCTCCCCTCTGCCAAGCGGCAGCGAGGCCACGCACGCAAAACAAAAACAGGGAACTCCTCCCAAAACGCATCTGCCGTTCCGCCCCGGCGAAAGGGCGCTGCTGCTGCTGCTGCTGCTACACTGGCCTGCTGCGTGCGTTAGGCCTGCCTGAATATGAAATATGAATGAAAAAAAAAAAAAAAAAAAAAAAAAAAAAAAAAAAAAAGAACGAAAAGAGCGGGAAAACGGCGCGTCCCAGGAAAGGGGAGGTGGGGAGGGGGGGAGGGTGGGGCTCTCTCTCTCTCTCTCGCTCGCTCGCTCGCTCTCTCTCTCTCTCTCTCTCTCTCTCTCTCTCTCTCTCTCTCTCTCTCTCTCTCTCTCTCTCTCTCTCTCTCTCTCTCTCTTTTGACCTCTTCTGAGAAATGGGCACCGTTCCCGGAGGTACTGCAATACCGGGTCGATGCGTGGAGTGGACGGAGCAAGCCCCGCTTCCATCTCCCGCTTCCAAAAATCCATTTAATATAGACGGTCCCCCTATGGGGGACGTATCAGATATTAAACTGATAAGAACAGATTTTTTTTTTTTTTTTTTTTTTAATTAATAAATTTTAATCTTATCATGAAACAAAACAATTATACATCAAAACAAAAAATAAAAAACTTCTATACTTTTCAAAATCAAATACTTATTCATAAACAAAAAAGTCATATCTCAAAAAACAGAACTCAAAAACATTAAACACAAATATCCTTACTCAAAATCACCAATAAATACGATTATACATCAACACAATACTTCTTTCATGAAAAACAAGACATATATCAAAATAAAAGCAGTCTTTCTTTAACTCCTATCTTGACATTTTTTCTTTTCTTCCAGCTCCTTTTCCTTCCACCTCGCATTCTTCAGTAGTCGCTGTCTCTCTGCGTGGTATCGTCCTACCTCCTCCTCTGTTGGATTTCTTTTCCTCATCCTTAGCTCCCATGCCACCAATTCAGAATACTCCTTCCTACAGAACTGCAGCATAAGGACCTCCTCCTTCCCATCACCTCTCCCAGAATCCCACGTTCTAAGTTCTGGCTCTCTCCTTTGTTCCTCTCTGGCTTTCTTCTTCTCCTCTTCCTCCACACTCTCACTCCAACTCGGGCCAGCTGTTCCTCTTACCCTTCTTGACTCTCCTTCACTAGCCAACTCCTCATTCCCTCTTTCTTTCCTCTTCTTCTGTACATCCACCTCCATTGGGTCAGGAGTGGACTGCTTTTCTGAGGCCCTCTGCTGGTCGACCTTTGAAGCGCCTTCTCCCTTCTTCTTTTCCTTAGTTCCTGTAACTCCGCCCCTTTCCTTTGTCTGCCCTGGTGCTGTTTTTCCCGCCATTCCGCCTCCATCCTTCTGGACTCCTCCCCCAACACTTGCTCCTTTGTTTGGCTCTGTGTCCATTTCTTCCAGTCCTTTAGTTTTCTCTGGCTTCTTGCTCGGCTGTTCTTTCTCTTTTCTGTCACTTTCCTTCTTAGCCCCGTCGCTGGCTGCTTGCGCATAACTTTTAGCTCTCTGTGGGCAGTCCCTGTACAAATGCTCCTTGGAGCCACAGAGGTTGCACACAACTCCACTGGGGCAATCCCTGGACACATGCCCTGTCTGTCGGCAGTTCTTACAGACCACTTCCTCACAATCTGCAGCGAAATGACCAGTACTGTTACATTTAAAACATGTTCTTGGCTGCCCTCTGTAAAATACCGTTCCCCTCACCGCTCCTATCATCAGGTCAGACCGAATGTGAACCATCCTCCCTTCACTGATGAACAGTCTTGCTGAAAACTTCCACACTCCATTCCAAACTTTCTCAGTGTCCATTACCTTCTCTGGCACCTCTGTTTTCAGCTCACAGCTCCTCTTCAAACTGGTAGTGATGTCCTCCACCGGTACAAACGGGCAGGACATCGACACGAACACTGCTCTCCAGTCCATGAGAAACAGCGGTTCCAGGTTAAAAACACTGGCCGGCAGCCTCTCCTTGTTCTCCTCGAACACCTTCATCACCTTCCAGCAATCTTCTTCTGTGTACAGGGTCAGGTCAAATCTTCCCTTTGCTATGAAGTCCTTTAAACACAGCACCTCTTCTGGATCCAGCTTGAATAGCTCGAACAAGACCTCCAGGACAAACTTTCTCCTCCCCCATAATCCACTCAACTGCTTCAGTTGGAATCGCAGGGTGTTCCTTCCTCTCATTCCTTCTTCCATTTCTCCAGCAATTTTCTTTCCAGCTAACGCTTTCCAGATATTACTTTCGCCTTCTCTGTTCTCTTGATAGGAGCCAAGAGGCCGAGAAGCGATGCCCACAATGGTTTTGGCCAAACGCCCCGGGCGCGGCCGCCCGCCGCAGCAGTCGTGGTACTTGCTTCTCGGGCGGGCGGAGGGAGGAAGGAAGGAAGGAGGAAGGAAGGAAGGAAGGAAGGAAGGAAGGAAAGGTGCCGGGCTCCAACGGGGGCGACCGCCCTTTCTGTGCTCGTTCTGCTTTTAAACTCCAGGTGGAGCCCCTCCCTGAGGGGAAGGGCTGTCCAAAAATTGGATCGAACTCGTAAATGCTCCTCTCCACGGAAATCTTTAGTAAAAGGCGAAAGGTTCATTCGAGCTGTAGAGAAGCCAGAGCGTGCCTTTGCTGGTGGCCGAGCCCTTCCGGCCGGCCCAAAGGCCCTCCCCTCTGCCAAGCGGCAGCGAGGCCACGCACGCAAAACAAAAACAGGGAACTCCTCCCAAAACGCATCTGCCGTTCCGCCCCGGCGAAAGGGCGCTTTGCTGCTGCTGCTACACTGGCCTGCTGCGTGCGTTAGGCCTGCCTGAATATGAAATATGAAAAAAAAAAAAAAAAAAAAAAAAAAAAAAAAAAAAAGAACGAAAAGAGCGGGAAAACGGCGCGTCCCAGGACTCGCCCCTTTTGTCCGCGCAGGGTCCTTTCCCTCTCCACCTCCTCCCCCCCGCACGAGCTCCTAGCGAGAGCCTCTCTCCTCTCTCTCTCGCTCTCTCTCTCTCTCTCTCTCTCTCTCTTTGACCTTTCTGAGAAATGGGCACCGTTCCCGGAGGTACTGCAATACCGGGTCGATGCGTGGAGTGGACGGAGCAAGCCCCGCTTCCATCTCCCGCTTCCAAAAATCCATTTAATATAGACGGTCCCCCTATGGGGGACGTATCAGATATTAAACTGATAAGAACAGATTTTTTTTTTTTTTTTTTTTGTTGGAAAATAATTTTATTTATTTAATCTTATCATTTAACAATACTCCAACAAAACAAAATCATTCAACCACAAACACAAAACATTATTATCATTACAAAAACTAAAACACTAAACAAAATATATCTTTTACATTATAAAACAATAACTAAGAAACTAAACAAAAACTAATTCAAAACCAAACAAAAATCATCCTTCTTTTCTTTTTTCCAGTACAGTCAAAACCCAAGGTTACAACATTTATTAAAAAAAACAATCAAAAGTCTTTCTTTAGCTCTCAGAACTTTTCTAGATGTCTTCTCCTCAACTGGTCCCCCTTCCAATTGCCAAATCCAAAAGTGGACCTGTCTCTCTTAACGGTTTATCTTTTACAGAGAGAATGAGCAACTCTGTTTCCGTAATCCTTTCCTTCCTCATTCTCGTCCTTCCACGTCACAAGCTCTTCATAAGTCTCATTCTCTCCTTCCATGCCACAAGCTCTTCATATTCCTTAGGACATACAGTGTTCATTAACTTCTCTTCTGAAGTTTCACCATCTTTTTGTTCTTTGCTCTGTCCTGTTCTCTTCTTCTCCTCTTCCATTGCTTCACCCCAACTCTGACCCGTTGTCACACCCTCCTTTCCTCCTCTTATCTTTCTTGATGGATCCTCGCTAGTCCTCACCTCCTTTCCTTCTCTCTCCTTTCTCTTCCTCTGCACCTCTCCCTCCTCCATCGGAACAGAAGCGGAGCGCTCCTCTAAGGTCCCCTGCTGGTCTCTTGTTGCACCGCAGCCACCTCTCTCTTCTCCCTCCTCCCCCGAAACTCCACCCTTTTCCTTTGTTTGCTCCTGTTTTAGTTTTCCCGCCATTCCACCTTCTCCTCTGGGGACTCCTCCCCCAACACTCACTCCTTTGCCTTTCTGAATTTCTTTTTCCTCTGGCACTGTCCCAGTCTTTGTTTTCTTTTCAGGCTGTTCCTTTGTTTTCTCTTCTTCTTTTTTCTTCTTCTCCCCACCCTTAGCTGCTTGGGCATAGCTCTTTGCACTCTTTGGGCA
>NW_024475277.1:0-31542 GCF_017654505.1 Polyodon spathula
AATTACAAACGTTTTTTCAAGTATTTTTCAATTATTTCTAGTCATAGCGTTTGTCTAAATTAAGCACTTGTGTTTAATATATATGGATGGCATTTAACACTTACCCAGTTTTCATGTGCTTTCTTTTCATGAGATGCAATCTTAAAAAAAGAAAAAGAAAAAAATAAATTGGTAAGCCAGTCAAAAAAACGTAGATAAATTGCAAGCAATAGGTCAAAAGCAAGTACATCACAATTCTTTCAATAGTCCTTTTTTTTTTTTTTTTTTTTTTTTACAGTTAACCATAAAATGTGGATTTCTCAGAAATACATTGGCAGAAAATGACCATTTTAAGCTTACATAGATAGAATTGTATCCCGAGTGTAGTCGTACAAAAACGTCTGAAAAAAACTAAACAAACAAAAAGCAACCACCCTTCTCAGAAATACATACCTGGATTTTATACAAGCGGACTGTTTTTTGTAATTCCTCCCCGATTAATAGAATTCTTTGCTTGTAAATCTTTAATTCTTCTCGTGCTTGCAGACAGTTCCTTTTTTTGGATTGTTTTCAGATAGTTTCTGCTCCTTTTCACGACGCTCATACTCTTCCTGTGTTAGTTTTCTGTAAAGAAGCAAGCATTCTCCTATCATTCCCTTTTAAGTGTTGCAAATATTATACAAATCTGTAGTTATCCCATTACATACTGTTTAAGTGTTTGTAGTCCTTTTTAAATGTAACAAACTGTGCTTGCACAGCCTTGCTATCGACTTCAGATAGTTTCTGCTCCTTTTCACAAACACTACGTCAAATTATTAGTGCCGATAAGTAGTTCCGCCCCAGTTTATATTAACGTTGTCAAATCCGTTACTTACACTTGGGTGACAGGAGAGGGTTGTTATAATGTCTTCTGTCAACTAATTATGAGTGACGACCTTCCGTAATAGAACGACAACCATGTTGAAAGGTACTACAGGGCAAGACACCGTACCAGAACTTAAGTTAAAGCTCTCCCTGAAAGAGGCGACAAGTTGCTTCGTATGTACGAGGTCGAAAAATAAACGAGACTTGTTTTGTCGGTGACCTAAAATTTTATGATAAACCTTACCCACATCTCATCTTTGTAAGTCTATTTGTTAATATGTTCGGCTGAAGGTCAACCAAAAACAGACCTTAAAGCAAGTCGGTCATCAAAACGGATATAGCCAGAGCAAGAGGAGTATGGTTACAGTCTCAACCAGAGAATAGATATATTTTTTATTTCCATTCTTTTAAAAAAAATTTTTTTTTTTAGGTACCTGTACTTTTCGTTCGTTAGCTAATGTGCAGCCAGAGTAACGCTGAATCCGAATTATAAAACATTACAACAAATCTTATACTAGCTAACGCCTAGGATCAAATATTTGTGATTGGTGAAACTCGGTCTCGTTAAACAGATAAAAATAATAAGAATAAGAAAAATAATAATTATTAATAATAATACTAATAATAATACTACTATAATAATAATAATAATAAGCCTGACTAGATATTCAATGCAGTCCTCGGTTTCTAAGTTCGACAGTGTTAGTACGTTTACACTTACAACTTCCTGGCTCAGAGTCGATCAGCTTAGAAGATTATCATGTGAGCCACCTGTTTACACTTGGACACAGACCTTAGACGGCTCTGGCCCAGTATGCGTGTGCATAGCCCCTGAACTGTAGTGCGTGCCTGATGACGTCATATCAAATCACCCCTTTTTCCCCTATGTGACTTTCAATTGTGTCCATTCTCCCCCAGCACTCAAGGTTATTTACCACATACTAACAATGCATCATGGTACTGTTGATGATACTATTTAAAATACAGATCAAAAGATGTCCTTGTAGGGGGTGAATACAGTCCTTTGTTTAAAAGTAAAGTGCTTTTGGACCTGAAGCTAGTGCTTTATATATACATATCTAGGGTTATCAGATTTCCAGAAAAAAAAAAACGAGGACTATATTTCTTTCTTCAATTCACGGACACCATAGCCAAGAAAGCAACATCTGAAGCCGTTAAATAACTAATCCACAAATCATATGTTCATGGTACAAATTAACCACACGTGCATTTTTTGCAGTATCAGAACAACTTGAAATTAAACACAGTGCATAAGATTGTTTATTTTATATTGAATGGCACCAACTCACCCAACAAATCACTCTGCAGTTAAAACTTGCTGAACACATCGATACGGTTTTGTACGTAAAACAAATGTGAATACAACAGCAAACTGGGAAGACTTAACAATTGTACTGTTTCTGACTGGGACAAAAAATGAATGCTAAAACACTTACAATGACACATTTAAAACATAAAGCCTGCACATTTAAATTGATTAAAACGTCCACAAGCTTGCAGCTTTATTTTTCAAATTGTATAACTGTTAGTGCTGTGGTGTACATAATTAAACAAGCACTGCGTGCAGAAAAGCACAGTGCTTTTAAACAAAAGACTGTATCCACTGTGTGAAGGAAACCTTTCATTTTCTTAGCAACTTTACTGTAATGACTTGCTTAATTCTAGTTGGATACCCATAAAAACCAAACATTTCTTCATATTGATAGGTATCAAAATACGATCACAGGCTACGTTTGTAGATGTGTGAAAAGTATTATTTCTAACTAAGTTTTATGGCAAGTAGGCTTGTTTCACTTTTATCCCACATGAATTATAAAATGTTTTTTCACATTATAAAACTCTCTCAGCATTCTGTCAAATACAGTTTTGGTTGTTGTCAGAGTAACAATGCAAACTTCCTGTTGCTGTTGTCTGTGCCTGTTTGATGTTGACAGTGGGGGCGTTGCCCATGAGTGTATGGGGACCACTGCATTCATAGTAAACCAAAAAACAGACCATTACAAAAAAAAAAAAAAAGAACCAAGCCATTTCGGTCAGCTTAAAAGTGGCTCGTGTAAACAGGGGATGTGTGTTGTCCACAGCAAATAGTGAACCAATAATATGTAACTGTAGATACAAACCTTTGGTCAAAAAAATGGCAACATAAGAAGTGCATCCTTAACTAGACAGTGTATAGTAAGTTACTGTACAAAATGTATCTGGTTTATTTTGCTAGAATACATCAATACTAAAGAGACAATTGAGTAGTAGACATTTATTGGTCAATGAAAGAAAGTCAGACTTACCCGTGACACGTCCGTCATCTGTTTTATCTTGTTCTTCATGGCATCATTCTTTTTACCTGAAAGTAATCTTGATTTAAAATTGTGCATATTGTAAAACACTAATTTACTACATAAATTGGACATGTTTTTACAATATAGACCTATAGGAATGTTAACATAGTCAAACAAATCACCTTGAGTTTCTTCATTGGACTTGGCATCTCCTTTCTGCAACTCCACAGTCTCACATTTAGCTTCGGTTTCAAGCTGTCTTAACTCAGTAATGCAATCAGACAAAACCTACAAAAATAAAATATACAACTTAACAGCCGCAAACACACAATGTAAGCACTGGAATATGCAAGATGCTGTATGGAAGTACCATACATAAACTACCCTTGAACAAGAGTCACTGGAGAGGGTAAGAGGAGTGCTGCATTTTTATACTTAATTTTCATTCAGCAGTATTATTTTTACAGTTTCCATACACTTTCCACCTATAAACCTCGAAAAACATTTGCGTCATACACCAATACATTTATTCAACCACAAATGTAATTTACACTGGCACATTTGTAATAAGATGAAAGTAACTGTCAGCACAAGGAGGTGCCCATTAAATTCACCCATATTTTTTTACTAAAAAAGAAACTTCCTGTTAATTAGACAAATGGTTCATGGCAACGTCTTTATTCATTTATTTTGTGACAGATGGGTGGCATTTCTTTTTACAAGTATTAAATCTATCAGTGTTGAGGCTTTATTTACCTCATGTGGAATAGCTCCTATTCAAGTCATTTTAAACAAATACAAGTAAGGGTTTCTGAGACCTAGAGGCATTCATGTGAAAACCTTCATGTGAAAACTATCCAACCACAGTATCATTATACAGTGCTTACAGAAAGTCTACACCCCCTTTCAAAATGTTCACCTTTTGTTGCCTTATAGCCTGGAATTAAAAATTAAAATGCATTTTTTTTTTTTTTTCATTTATCTACACATCCTACCACACAACTTCCAAGTGAAAAAAATATTCTAGATTCTAGAAATTTGTAGAAAATTAATTAAAAATAAAAACTGAAATAGCTTGGTTGGATAAGTGTCCACCCCCCTTGTAATAGCAATCCTAAATTAGCTCAGGTGTAACCAATCGCCTTCAAAAATCACACACCAAGTTAAGTGGCCTCCACCTGTGTTAAATTGTAGTGACTCGCATGATTTCCAAGCTGTAATTGCTGTCAAAGGTTCTTCCACCATGTATTAATCGGGGGGGGGGGGGGGGGGGGGGGTGGAGACTTATCCAATTATGATCTTTCAGTTTTGTATTTTTAATATATAATTTTGGAAAAAAAAAAAAAATTCTCAATAAAAACTTTCTTTCCCCTTAACAGTGTGGAGTATGGTGTGTAGATAAGTGGAAAAAAATCCTAATTTAAATGCATGAAACTCTGAGGCACTGACAACAAAATGTGAAAAAAAGTTCAAGTGGGTGTAGACTTTCTATAGGCACTGTATATTGATTGTCAGTTCATAGGCTTCTGATTTTCTGTTTTAACCAAGAAAAATGAAAACGGTGCATATGCAACAAACACCAGAACAAAAACGCTGGAAATAGTTACTCAGTATGTTGACATGATCCCTTTCCCCGTGAACAAAATAAATAAAATACAGTAACCTATGAAAAAAAAAAAAAAACACAATGGCAGTCCCTCTTTTCTGACTTGCATCTCACATTGATTCATTCTGAATACTTTAAACCCATCCCAACTACTGAGTGGCAGCAAATTTCTACATTTCTATTGGAGGATTGTAACACTACTTGCGAGACTTTAAAACAAGATAACAATTACTAGAGTGGAGGATTGTTCTCTCGCAAGATTTAAAGCTATTGCAATTCCATAGGGAGTAGTTACATGCTCATGGAACTTAAAGAATTGCAAATTGTGGCAAAATGTAAAAAAAATGCCTAAACACACAGAAACCCCCAAAGCATATGCCCGTGATCATAAGGATTTAGTTGTGGAAGGCAGAAAAGGAAAGAAGGTGCATGAAGTTTGCAAGTACTGTCGAGTTAACACATATTGTGACAAGAAAAAAAATTCTGTAGAATTTCATGCAGTATATAAAAAGCAAAAGCCCCAAAAAAAAGAAAATAACGATTTACATAAAACTTAAATAGCTAAAAATAAGCACCGAAAAAAATGTAATTAATAAAAACCGAACAGAAGCCCTAAATATAATTTAACGAATGTCTGTTCCAAGTTTCATCATAAGTGGGATGTACTGTGAAAGCTAAAAAGTAATGAGCACCTAACTACATTTTTCAGAATGGAAATAATGTTAGGTAGAGCATAAAAAAGACACACCTTTATTTCATTGGCTTTACGTGCAATAGTGTCTTCTGAATCTTTCTGACTCTTCTGGAGTGTTTTCATTTGCTCAGAAAGTTCTCTGTATTGCTCTTCCCAGCTTCTGGCCTCTTTCAATAGCTGAAATTGGGGGAAACAAATATGAATTCATTAACACAATTCACAATCACTGTGCAAAGAAATGCATTAAAATTAGTAACTTAATGCATTTGCTCCTGTATCTAGATACTTACATTTTTGTTACTGTCTTTTAAAGTGTTGTTTTCTTTCAACACAGATTGCAGTTCAGCTTTTACTGCTGCTTCTTTTAGTCTGGCCTCTTCCAAACAAGTTTGTACCTAAATCACAAAGTGTAACAGTCAGATAGAAATAGTGGTTCTTGGTCAAATTGAACTTTGATTAGTTCTGGGCAGCAGTAACCAGTACATACTATATTGTGTTTAAAAGGCTACAAGCAATGCAAGGCAAGAGTTTATTAATCACCAAAAGTGAATACAAAATTTGTAATTAAAATTAAACACGTTTTGCAACTTACCTTTGACAGTTCAGCACTCTTAGAATTAATTAAACTCTGAAGCTTCTTGAATGACTTTTGAGTGTCAGACAACTGGAAAAAAACAAAACAAAAAAAAAAACCACACACATTACTACAGTATTTACAAAAAAAATAAATCATACAAATTAGCATAAAGCATAGTCCACCATTGACTCAGTCATCTTAGAGGTTTTCATTAACTAATTTAGAGAAAATAATACAAAAAGAAAAAAAGACTATTCTTAGACTCTCAGTCATAAAAGGTTTTGAAAGCATTGCATAGACCCCGTTCACACCACTGTGCTGGCCCAATGCTGCCACATATTTAGTTCTGCAACCCCTTTAATATTTGCGGTTTAAGGCACCTTTGTGCGTTCACATATGTGACTAAAAAACAGGCCTAAAAATGTGGCAAATTGTTTTGTTTTGTTTTTTTAATGGAACGATGCACTCAGAATGGAAGAGCTACCAGGGTATGCAGTAATCCTTGATTTGTAGCACATGTTTCTTATTAATATATCTTTTTTTCAATGCAGCACAGTAGCAATTTTATATACAATCACATTATTCTATCAAGAACACAGAGGTATTTAGAACGCAGGAAAGAGCAACTTGCTAGTGTTGACAGGTATAAATATTTATTTTTGTAATGGATACTTCACTCAGATTGCAAATGACTAACAGATTGTACATACAATGACTGACATTCACAAGACAAGACTGACCACCTAATACTACTGCTCCCTCCGAAGGAAAGACACGACATTAAATAATCATTAAATAATGATTCAATAACCGGTTAAACCTGGGATCATTTTATACAAAAATAAACATATTTAACATTCATTCCATTTATAATAAACATTTATGTATTTTACATTACACATGTTTCTTCTCAGTTATACGTATTTGTTTAACCTGCATGAATACTGTCTTTGTTTACAAACACGATCGTTAAACTAAACAAAGAATAAACATCAGTATTACCCCTTCTCTTGGAAGATTATTAAACATATGGGTATAACAAAACCCTTGTTCCACATGTAGCTACAGCAACTTCAGTAAGGGAAATGCCCTAATCCAAACACAGCAATACATCGTCATACATCAGACACACTTTGCTCAACATGCTCAATACATAACAAACTACTGCTCTATCACCAGCAGAACAACATTAACAATAATAATCACAACAGGTATTGACATATTACAGTGTAAATACAATTTTTTACACTTTCAAATTCTAAGCAATTTACAAGCTTACCAGTGCCATTAATCAATAAAGACATATATATATATATATAAGAGAAAGAAATAGAATTTTTAGATATCATAGTAAAACTTGAAGGTTCAATTGAGACTGACCTCTTCTATAAACCTACTGACATGCACCAGTATTTACACATGTCCTCTGCACATCCAATACACACTAAAAGGGCAATCCCAAAGGGTCTAGGAATAAGAATACGAAGAATATGCTCTAAAGAAAGTGACTATGTAAAACAAAGACATGTATTAAAAACAAATCTTAAAAAAAGAGGATACAAAGAAAGAATTATAGAGACAGAGTTAAGAAAAGTGGATAAACTAAAAAGAGATGATCTACTAGATTATACAAATAGAGATAAAAAGGTCAAGAGAGTCCCATTAGTAATGACTTACTCTAAACTTTTGCCCAATATTTCTAAGATAGTTTGGAAACACTTGCGGATTCTACATAATTCAGAAAAATTGAAAAAAGTATTTCTTAAGGCCCCAGTTGTAGCATTCAAAAGAGAAGCTAATTTAGGTGATATTCTAGTTCACAGTAAACATAAAAGAATAATTGACAGAATAAGTTCTACAAATACTTGCACTAGTACATGTAAAGTTTGTAAATACATGGACAAAAGTAAAAATATAATTAAACATAAGAACACCACATATCCACTAAAAACTAACATCTACTGTAAAAATAGCAATGTTGTTTATGGAATAGCCTGTGAAAAATTTGATGAAATAAAATATGTTGGAGAGACTGGAACAACTTTATATAAAATAATTCAGAACCACCTTTCATTAATTAGAAATAAAAAAATGAATGAACCAATAGTACAGCACTTCACCAGTCAAGGACATGACATAAATGATGTAAAGTTTGTAGTAATAGAAAAGCTAAAGTTAGACAATGCGACATCTAGAAGAATAAAAGAAAGTAAATGGATAAATAGACTGAACACAATTATGCCAGCGAGACTCAACAGAAAAGAATAAACTAACTAATTCAAATAAATATCTCAAAGTTAAAAATAACTAAATAGACAAAATTAATTCAAAAGTTGTGCATGCTGATGTGCTGGGGAGACTATATCAAGGCTGATCCTCACAGCCAGCATTGCTTGATAATATGAATATAAGTTTATATAAAATAATGTTAATTAGAATTAATACAGATTTAAAGATATAAGTAAAAGTGAAGTCACATATAGAACACCATTACATCATATAAGAATACATCTTGGATTTGAATATAAACAACAACAAGTAGTTGTCATGCCGTCAAACACCTATAAATAGTGGAACGTTAATTAGAATTGATACCAGTTGCCGTCAATCACCAGTCACATAGAACGCCAAGTTCATATTGATATTCTTTGATTTAGAAAACACAAAGTTTGTCAATGCCGTCAAACACCTATAACACACCTCCAAACACTTTGAGAAACAGATATATATATATATATATATATATATATATATATATAATATCATCATGTTAGTTCAACTTGGAGTTAGTCTTCGCCATCCAGGTGGCTATTGTCAAATACAGCTGCAGCATTATCCTGCCTGACTGTTGTGAGACGCTGGCACAGAAAAGAATCCCAAATTGGCTGTTTACCTTTCCTTGTAAACCTTGCTGCATGAAGTACAAAAAAAGCACATTACCAGACGTGAAATTCATCCTTGCCAAACTCGTTGATCCGATCTTTAGGGGTGATTGTTATTGTTTTTGGCATCTTTGAACAGCTCTGGATACTGACTGAAGTAAACTGAAGCCTCATTCAACACCGAACTTGAATACCGGAAGCAGTTTTATTAGACAGGTTTGTTTACGTAAATTTAAAGCAACGTTACCTGTGTTAAGGTTTATATATGATATGTGTATTGAATTGGTTATTATCAAACAAACAGAAAAAGCCTTTCATGTGTTTTGCCCTCCCCAAATGTAAAACCAAAAAATCTGTAAAGGCTGGCCCTGATCTTGGATTGCAGGCCTTGAGACACATCGAAACAGCGTCCTAACATCATAGAAATTCTGTGTTTTTCTGTGTTATCATAAAAAAATCAATTCAATTCATCAATTGGCAATGTGACATGAAAAGGAGGCGTAAGTCTGCTTTGCATTCATATATATATAAAGGCCGGCCCTGATCTTGGATTGCAGGCCCTGGGCCACATCGAAACAGCGTCCTAAATCTAGGCCCGCCCTGAGCTGTATACATGCCAACGCCCTATATGGTCGGGACAGTCCCGATTTCCTAGCAAATGTCCCGCGTCCCTATTCATAGGAAGAAAGTCCCGATATTTACTCATACAAAAAAAAATAAATCTTTTAATCTGCACAGTATAGTTACTGAAATCCACACGATGTACACAGTGCGGCCGACACATCTACTGATCACTAACTTATACAAAGGTAAGAACGCTTCATTATGTCTGTTTTTACTGTCATGATGGTCGTGTCGTGTTGAGTTGTGGGGGATACGTCTATTATTTGATAGAGTGTTTTTTGCGTATGACCCCCCTACCCCGGAGGTAGTTTCCAAATGTTGGCAAGTAAAACAAAAAAGACCATTTTAGTTCGGTGGACAAAAGTTTCTGCAATGGGTCTTCCTTATTGTCTACCGAGTTGTTTATTTAGGGTTATTACTTTCAGTTTCTGGCGAGAAGGTTCTCAGCCAGTCTGCTTGGAGGCTTTCAGATAGCGGATATATAAAAAATATGATACTGCTTACTCTTTCTTCTTGATGCAGGTTCTTTCTCCTTTCTTCTTCTACAGCAGACTGCAGTGTCCTGAGCTTTTCCATCAGGTTTTCATTATTTTGTTGTAAAGCTTCAAATGCTTCCTTTTAAAGTGAAAGAGAAAACAAATGGTAAACTACCACAACAATTGATGTGCAGCATTTAACATATATTGAGACATTGCTTTATTACCTGAAGTTTTTCATTTTCATGGGCAGAAGAGGATTTTGTTTTCTCGGACTCCACTAACTGCTGTTCACTTTCCTTAATCTAAAATTTCAAAGTAAAACATATAAAATATGAAACGTAAAACGTGTTTTTCTTGTTGATTGTAGCTGCTAGTCTCAGGGGGCAGGCAACCTTACAGCTACAGATTTATTATACAATGATTGTATCAACAGATTACTTTTGGTAAATGTGCTGTAAAATAATAATTTATGTAAACTTTTCAAGAAACAATATGTATGGTCTAAGTGTAACAAGTGCATTATTTTCAATATTATTTTCAAAGGTAAAGATTCAACGAAATGTGTGCTTACCTTCTGTTTCAATTCTGATATTTTTTCAAGAACTTCACATTTTTCTTCAAATAACTGCAGAACTCTTTCCCCCAGTTGCTTTTCTGTCACTAAAATAATAATAAACATGGCAGTTAGAAACTTTAAACCCAGTATATAGAATACAAATTGTAATATTTATTTACAAGCATATTCATTTGTTTCTTTCTTTTCAGAAAACAGAAATTTTAAAAGAAAAAAAAATGTAACTACTGAATTTTTTCCACATTAAAAAAAATAATACATCAAGTTTTAAAACAAACAAACACTCCCTGTGATGGCTCTGGGATGCAATAACATGTACACACAGACTGGTGCGTTAGCATATTAAAAACAAGCAATCTCAAGCTTCACATTGGTTTTCATATATAACAGTAAGATAAGGTTACTTACATAGGTATGTCCTATTCTTTATCTAAAAGAAAAGGGAAAAAAAAACATTGTAAAAATAAAACACACAGTAAAACCTACACCAACAAAATTAAGGTGCAACTTCCTAAATCCAAGAACAGGTTTTTCTTTATTTTTTTCTAAACTAGTACAAACAGAATAATTTATTCCACTACCTGACTGGCTAACCCTTTTAAAAAGAGCTATATATATATATATATATATATATATATATATATATATATATTATATATATATATATATATATATATAATATATATATATATATATATAAATATTTTTGAATTTAATATAAATATTTTTGAATAAACTTACTACAAGGAGGGTCCTCCAGAGGAGAATTATGACTGTCAAGCATCCCACGAGAAAGGTTATAATCACTGGCTCCCACGGCACACCGTAAAAACTGGGCCCTGGTTGCCAGTCCTCAGGCAGGGCAGCTACCAACTGAAATAAATAAATAAATCTTCAAAACTGCAGGGTACCATACAACAGGTCTCTCATTTCACGCTATTTAGTTGCAACACTACCAGAAAGTCTGAAACACCGGCTTTACCTACTAGAACATAGTTATATATGAGACAGAGAGACTTTTTTGGAGGAATAAAATGGTTTGCTCAAGTCATAACACCAAGAAATGAAAAAGTGTTTACTGTATTAACAAAATCAGAAGATAAAACTGAGATTCTTCCTGCCATGTCACTTCAGATCTACACAAATATATCCCAAGGTTCTGATTGGATTTTATTTTGAACATGGACTGTACCCCCAAATAATCTGAACAGATCATAAAAACATAAACATGCACATTGCATCCTCCTCCATTTAACTTGTGCAACAATGTAACCCTGGATTTATTTTATGTTATTCTGCAACCAGTCACTGAAACAATCTGGAACACACTGTGCTGCTTTTTGATCAAATAATAATTTCATCAAATTAATCTAGACATAATGCAATTTTAAAATAGCAGCAAAGATTAAAAACTAACAATGCCACTTTATATAGATAGGATTGATAGCTACTTTTTTCACTTTTTAAAATACACTTATCCAATAACAAATGAAAAACAGAAATAATATAGATATATATATATATATATATATATATATATATATATATATATATATATATATATAATAAAAAAAAAAACTTTGTACAGTTGAAAAATAAACCACCACAACACTTTAATTTACCCTCCCAAGAAGACAAAAAAAAAATGGTCTAGTTTGTACAAATATGCACTTACAAATCTGACCTGAGTTATGTAGTGAATTGTGAAAAGCAACCAAAAGGGCTATACTACTCTATTGCTCTAACGGTGCAGTTAACTTATATTACAGTCAAGGAAATTGAAACACAAACATTTTATTCAAGTGTGGAAAAAAAATGCGATGCAATTAACGGACTACACTGTATAAAACTAGTTTTGCAAGCTCTAAAAATCAGGTGAAATAAAGTAGTAGATAGATTTGAAGGGCAACGCCTAAAAAACTAATGTCATTTAATTTAGCCATATATAATCTAATGCGATTAACTGTTATAGTACTAGTAACAACAATTTTAAAATACATTTTGTTAGCAAACTACTGTGCAGCTTAAATTCTGTCTGCGGGCTTTGGAGAAAACGCCCACTAAATAATCAAGCAAGTTTACTTACATTAATTACTGTCCTAACCAAAAATGCGTAAAAACCCAAAGATATTCCTTCTTCAAAGTCTTTTTGCTCTAAATTATCCATATCGAAAACTGGATGACAGGTGGAATTAAACCACAGGTATGCGATTTTACACTAAAAATACACTAAAAAACAGTGTATTTAAATACCGACATTGGTACGACATATTAGTAATCGGAATTATTTCTGTTAATAAAATAAAAACGGCCTCTCAGGCCTCGATGTTATTTTTTAAATGTCAAAAAAAAAAAAAAATAGGATTAAAACACATCAAGATTTAAGATGACAAATGTGAATATCAAAGAATAATGAACAAAAATAATAACGTTAGTTAATTAGATTTGAAAATATAATCGATAATAAATGGTTACAGAGAAGCAGTGTTTCTCTTCAAGTTTACAGATCTAGCTCTACAATGAACTTCTCTCCCTAGCACGTCAATAATGCCTGACCTTTACTGACCACCACAACGTCACAATAGCTGAGGACAACATACATCGCTTCCATAGCGACACCTAAACGTGGCTGAAAAATAAATAGATGAAACTACAATATATAAAAACAGGTTTAATTACCTCAATATTTTTTTAAACAATATTTTAACTACTGAGCCCAATAAGGAGTGAATTGAAAAGAGTTAGAACCAAGTTTAAAATTCAAAAGCCAACACCTGCCTGTCAGAGCTTTAAAAGTTAGTTACCTACTCTGTGTATAATATACTGTGCCTATAGAAAGTCTACACCCCCCTTTCAAAATGTTCACCTTTTGTTGCCTTATAGCCTGGAATTAAAATGCATTAAAATAGTTTTTTTTTTTTTTTTTTTTTCATTTATCTACACATCCTACCACACAACTTCCAAGTGAAAAAAAAAATATTCTAGAAATTTGTAGAAAATTAATTAAAAATAAAAACTGAAATAGCTTGGTTGGATAAGTGTCCACCCCCCTTGTAATAGCAATCCTAAATTAGCTCAGGTGTAACCCATCGTCTTCAAAATCACACACAGTGTTAAGTGGCCGCAAACTGTGCTAAATTGTAGTGATTTATCCAAATACTCACTAAATATTCTTGCCATTCTCCAAGAGAGGACAGTTATCTACTCAGAGTTACCAAGATATTTAGTAGGCAAGAGGTCTTAACAGGCAATATTGGCTATCCCCCAGTCACCCTGTGATATTTGCTGTTTAGTTTATATAAATATTGGTATCTGGCGGGACAGTCTGCCACAAAAGCAAGGACTTACTTGCATATCATTTTACCACCAGTACTTGCAGCTACTCCATACAGACTGAAGGAAACAGGCAGGGTGGCCTTCAAAGGATTTCTGTGAAACCAATGCGTCATGGCTTGGAACAGCTACAGTATTTCTTCTTCTAGTTGAGTGAAAAGTACGCTTTAATAGAGGGAAATACAGATTTAAATGTAATCTCTTTAAAATAATCTCCATCTAAAGGAAGACAGAAAACAATATTAGTATACAGATCATCCTCAGTTTCTACCCTGTTCATAGTTCCACAATATAATGCAAAATAAATAAATATATTCTAAGCCAGGTACATTTACAACAAGCGTGTCTGTTAACTAACTTGCTAGGAGGCTGTGTGGTCCAGTGGTTAAAGAAAAGGGCTTGTAACCAATATTCACTTAACCTCCCCGTGTTTCATATTTTGGCGAGACTAGTTTAACTCGACTACTGTTCAAGCTGATGCAAAGTTTCACACATCCTAGTCTGTTTAAGACAGCCTTCTGATAAAGTGTCCCTGCGAATTTGTGTGTTTAGTGTGCTCGAAACAAATACAAACTTTTCAATGGTATAAGGCTAAAATCGTCATATTATACTATAAGAAATGGGAAGCCGGGTTTAAAGTTACCATAGTCCGTTTTTTAATTTAGCAGTATCAATATTTCAGTTAATGTTCGCCCGCAATACCCACTTTCTCATTTTAAAGTTTGTCAAAGTTATTGTCTGTTTTATACAAAGTAGGTCAATGGCTCAAGTTTCAAAAGAAGATTTTCAATGTATATATATATATATTATATATATATATATATATATATATATATATATATATATATATATATATATATATATATATTATATAATACATTTACAATCATAGACAGAAAACCTACGATTAAGCCATTTTTTTCTATAATATAGTACTAATGCCTCGGAGATATTATGCATTTAATTGCGGAAAAAAAAAAGTAAATATCTCCCCTTTCAATTTTCAGCCGGATGATATTTTTTGTAAGTTTTACAAGGCCGGAATTCATCTTTTTATTTATATACAGTAGATGCTGCTTGGGAGCCATAAAAAAGCTGTCTATCTGAAAGCTGTTAAAGCGAAAAACCATAGTATAGGATTGATTCCTGTAAAAATGTTAATAACCAAAAGTTGTCTTTATCGGAGTTGCTAATAAGTGGCATCTATTGTATAAACGCATAATTAAAAATGCATCGTCTATTTATTGTCTGTATCTATCAATTAATCAATTAAAAAATATGTATTTCTTTAAGAAGCTTGTTATAGTTTGAAGTCTGTTTCATATCCTTTTTTTAGGCACTATTAAAATGTGTCTATTATTACAATACTTTGTATATTTATGTCTTATTAATAAAGCAACCGCTTTATGTAAACATGTTTAAATGTACATATATATTTTTTTTAATGATCGTCTTGTATTTATTCTTAGCTCAGTTCTCAGTTATGGTTGCAATTCATGACTCAGCAGTTTTGAATACTCTAACAATAGTAGTTCTTACAGTATGTATGTTTTACTTCTATCGTCTTAAACTTTATATTTAATTTACGGCTCCCGCGGAAAAATGAAACGGGAGATATACATCGAAATAGCTTTGTACTATCCCTGACTATGCTGCAGCTAAATTGCTAGCTTATTGTTAGACCGCCGCTGTCACTTTCAAACACAAGTGCTTCCGGCAGTGTACTAAACGGCAAAAATAATGATAATAACAATGATAATACAACAAATTATAAATATATAAAAAACAACGAAAATTAAAGAAAACCACAGAGATAAAGTAACGGGAAATGGGAAAGAACTATGAGGTTTCAACTGGAAATGACAGGAAAAAATAATCGCTAATGAGAAATAAACAGTAACAAGTTAATAGTATAAAAACACATTTTCCTGTTGGGTTAATGTAGACATATTTGAATAAAATGTCTTGTCTTAGTTTATTATAATGTTATTAGAATTTGGTTACAACTAAAGTCTGAGAAAATGTAATATTTCTTACCTCAGATTGCCGTTGATCACCTCTCTGAGCTCGAGCTATTTAAATAAATAAATAAATAAATAAATAAATCTACCCGCCTGGCAAACGCCTCTGCACGCGCCGGTCGTTATTCCCATTTCACCCAGTGAGAATGAACTGGTGCCAGTGGCAGAACGGCATCTAAACAATTGGGTTGTGGTTTTCTTCTAATGTTATTTTTCTTCTCATGTTATTTTTAAAACAGATATATACACGGAAAGTAAATGATATAATTATATTTTAGAATTAAATTATATTTATAATTATGTATATGTAATGATATTCAGAGAGGAGATGCATAAATAAATAATTGTGTCCCGCTTCCCCTGACACCTCAGTGTCGTGCAGGGATTTAGTTATGGGAGCCACTACGCATATTCCTTGCTATTTTTCATTAATATTTAACCAAACTGCAATCTATAAAAAAAGTCTATGGAGATCTTGCCATTCTTTGTACAGCTACATAAATTATGTTAAGCTCTATATATTTCTATAGATGTTTCCTCAACATCCATATAACTATAGAGATTCCAAATTTTTCTATAGAATTCTATAGAGATTTTGTCAACCCCCCTAAAACTATAGAGATTTCACAATTTTCTATAAAACCATTTTCACAAGGAGGATCATTACCTCGGAAAATCGATATTTCAGATAAGGCCTGAACCTGAATATTTTGGAATTCTTTTGTATGGTTGTTAGAAGTGTAACCCTTCAAAGTTGCTCTTTGGGAATATGTGGGGGTTTTAGCATGTTGATAAATTAACTCTTCATAGACAGTTACTGTTCCAAGCACCTTTATTTTTTTGCTGTCAAGATGCAGTTTTAAAATAAATAACAATTTTCAACACCAGAAAGTCTTAGAACTTTTTGTGGGGATGTAGAGGGAGTAATTGTATAGCATGCAAAACATTTGAATATTCAAACAGTATTTATTTGATGCCTATATCCAATATATCTAATAACCTGTAACACCTAGCCAATAAGGCAAGGGCAATAGCAACTAGAAACCTGGGAAAGATTATAACCCAGGCAAACAAGTTATCTATACGTATTATACACACACCATCACAGACTCTTTTGGAAGTCAGGTAAGTTGTCACAATATCCTTTCAATAAAAGCTCAAGACACAGGTTACAAGAAAATACAGGTAAACTTTGGTTTTATTTCAGTCACAGCTGTACCAGGAGGGGTGGGTGGCTGGAGACGCAGCTCTGCTCAACCCACAGGGAAGGTGCAAAAGAAAACAAATCAAAAACACAAACTAGTGAACAAACACAAATAATTCTAGTGCCACAGAAATCACGCAAAACAACAAATAAAAGAACTCTGAATCTTGTGAAACACAAATAAACAAAATAAAGTAAGCCACACAAACTCAACCAAACAATTGCTCAGAATAATACTGCACAATAACAGACTACTACTAGTAAATACAGTGTAGGAACAGCTGACACAAGCTGCATTAACAATTAGGGTTAAACTTCATAAATAAAGTGTATTCTATGGTTAAAAGGGTATACAATGTTTAATACAAACTTTAGAACAAATAATAAATACATAACTAGACAAGAGCACAAATTCACAATTGATTGATAAGTAGACAGAGGGGCCGAGAGTGAGGAATCGCAAAGACAGTGGCAGCAGACTTCAAGGGTGATCTCAACGCAAACAATTCAGTTTCTATACGACCCACAAAACAAACAATCAATTTTCTCACTTTCATTCTATAAGCTCCAGAGCACGTCGCAGCCCTGCCCGTCCTCTCTGCGCTCTGACCTCTTGATTCTCTCCAACACAGCAGACTGTTTGTTCCTTAAATTACATGATTACCAATAGTATAGATCATGCAAGCAGAGAAAA
Source organism: Polyodon spathula (assembly GCF_017654505.1). Classification (NCBI taxonomy): domain Eukaryota; kingdom Metazoa; phylum Chordata; class Actinopteri; order Acipenseriformes; family Polyodontidae; genus Polyodon; species Polyodon spathula. Next base: position 17,829 of record NW_024475277.1, read on the forward strand.
TTAACTCAACCAGTTTAATGCGTTTTGTGTTTACATTTGCAACCCACACATAAACGTCTTGCTTATTTAGAATAAGAGTACACACACACACACACACACACACACACACACACACACACACACACACACACACACACACACACACACATAAACTAACAAAAATTGTATTATCCCACATAATCTACATATACATTTTCGGACCAGTATGAAGTGAAAGTTGATATTGTTGAAGTGAAAGTTGATATTGTTGCTAGATAAGTCAAAACTTATTTAAAAAAACAAAATAGCAAATAACAGCTTGAAGGTACAGTGTCCATAATAAAACACAATTCCTATGTGTGTCCTACCTGCTTAGCTTTAGCCTTTCATTCATTTTTTTTATTTTCCTCAGACACTTTTAATCTGTAAACAGATCATTTACACAAGTGTTTGATAGCAGGTGTTTCAATTCTATATGTCTAACCCATGCTACCTTTTTCAGCTTTAGTGTGAAATTTATATTGTTATTTAAAAAATATTGTTATTGGTGGTTATGTTGTTTACCCTGATCCACAGTCCAGTATAGTAATTACAGTGGTTTTTGATTAGGTTATTCTGATCACATTAACTTTTCAAAAGGAACTAATGATACAGACTTGTTGATTAAAAAGAAAACAAAAAACAGTTTTGAAGGGTTATATTCCAGTGCAATATACATAGCAATTAGCAAATAGAAACATTTTAGCTACTGGGTGAACACACTGGCTTTTAAGTTTCCATTCAGATAGTCCCAGTGCAGTAAAGCAGTGTGAAAGTAAGCCAGACCACATATATATTTTGGGATTCTCTTGTAACTTCTTTTAGGTTTTGAATAGGTTCACAAAACTTCCTTGCTTCATGAGCTGTTTATTGCACAAGGTTTTATTGTTAGAAAAGAGAAGACCAAAACTGGTTACCGTTTTAACCAATGTGTAAACATTAGCTTTTCATAAATACAAACACAAAACAAAAACACAATTTGTAACTAAGGAGATTTATTTAGTTTACTGTACTACTATACAGAGCAGATATTTCAGATCATATACCTCCCTCTGCTACCATCACAAATATATAACATTTTTAATTGAACTGGCAACGTAGTCGGTATCGTGTGTTGGAAACATGACAGTGATGTTGTACTGTGATGGAGTAATCCACCATAGCTGTCATACGACACTTTATTAATACAAGTGTTTGTGGTTTTTATTTAGATTAGCAAGGCAGCTACAGAAAGAGGTTCAGTCATCCAATTCTTTACATTTAACAGAAGATCAAAAGGTAGGTTTCTACTTTTGCGGGGGCGCTGTTTCACTGTACAAAACTGAGTATTTTTCATTTGATCAAAGGGAAGAGATCTGATTCGAAAAGCTATTTTCCCCTCTTGATTTGGCAATTACAGCCTTACATTTAATTTTTTTTTTTTTTTTTTTTTTTTTTTTTTTTTTACAATCTTTGTATCTAATATTCGACTTTTATCATAAATATTAATATGTAATTGCTTTGTCCTGAGACAAAACTCAAAGCTCACTCAGGAAAAGGACGGGACAGATTGAGCAGTAGAGGTAAAAGAGACCTAGGTATAGGGATCGAGCTGACTATAACTAAAAGATTAACAGCAAATAAAGAAGCGGGTTTCGGCGTATAAACGCAATACAGCCTGATTACGCTGCAGGTGGAATTGGGAATGTTCTCTAAGGTAGCGAGGCTGGGGTGCTGTTTTTATTGCAGTTGAACTGGTTTTCTTAGTTCATCGAAATTATTATACTCCTTATTATATATTATATATATATATATATATATAATATATATATATATATATATATATATATATATATATATATATATATATATATTTGTTGTGTGTAATAACCTGTGATACGTTCCTGGTTTTGATACGTTTCCTTGTTTTAGTTTTATTTGCTGAGACGCATTAACGTAAGAGAAGCACTGGCTATTGACTACTTATTTTGTGTCTGGGGCGCCCTCTGGTGTTCTCTGCTTCTCAGTGATATTTCACTTGGATATTTTCTCGGAAGGTTTGTTTTTGCACAGCGGGACCTGTCTGATGGTCTGCTGCTTTGTGGTGATCTTCCGCGATTGCAACTGCACCGCACCCCATAGAATATACAAGGAACACGTTTACTGGAGACGGAGGTTCCTGATTCCACGGCGAGACCCATTTTTATATATGTGTGAACTACTCCTTACCCAGTTCCCTATATTCTTTTCCTCTTCTTGCTCTTGTTTTCCTTCCTCCCTATCTTCTCTCCCAGGGGGACTGCAGTGGTGACTGAGGCTCTGGGAGACTGGCAGCGCAGCAGAAGCCAATCCAGACGAGGCGATGCACTTTCTTGCTCGTGGAGGACTCCAGACTGTGGTTCCTGTTGTCTTGACCATCTTCGATAAAAGCTTTTGCGTGACCTTCGGCTCCGGTTCCATTGTGGGGCTGCTTCCGACTGGCTTTTTAACATCTTTTAGTATTGTTTTAATATTCAGATTTTTCTACCGCAATCAAAGTTCTTTTACTATTTGCCACTTGCGTGCCTCTTTGTTGCGCATCTGGTGTGTGGACCCCAGATTGAAAGGAACCTGCGTTGAGAAAAGAAAGTGTTTAGAAGTAATTGGTACTTACCTGAGTGCGAAGTCTTCTGTGTAGTACTACTAGGGGAAGTATTTCCCAGTGAGTTGGTGCTCACTAGCCAACCACCAGGTGGAGTAGTTCAGGAAGGAGATAGCCAAAGGTGACAGCTACCTGTTACACATGCACTGCTAAGGTTCTTCATATAATACAAACAAGTACACATTTGTAAAGATAAATACAGAATGAGAGTTAGGCTACTTTATTTCTGATTACACTACTTGTGTCCCTGTATCTTTTTTTAAACAGTGCTTTGAAGAATAAAAATAAACAAATCTGTTAAATGCTTCCCTGCTTTTACCAGCCAATAAACCTCTGACAGTGAGTGAGGGCAGCCACCAAGTAAACGGATGCATTCCGGTTTCACTGTAACATAGCATAGAAAACAGTAATAGCATAGTGAAACAGCAATAGACAGAGTGGCAGCGTGTAACGAGAGTCTCTTTTGGGAGGGTAAGGTGTTCTGACCAGAGTTCTTGGGCAGCTTTTGATTGGAATATTGAAGGTTAACCTGGCATCCTTATTAAGAATTGCCATAGCGATCAGTGTGTTCCCAATTGTTTCTCTACTTCTGATTGACAGGACACAGGTGCAACCGAGACGTGTGATCAATGTATAGATTACTTTATAATGTAGTTTATGTACAGTCAAAAAACCTTAAATTTCATTTTATGTGTCTTCTCTTTATCAACAGTCATTAAATATTCTGACTTTTAGCAAAGATTTTCCTTTTAATGTTCAGCCAGTCCCTGTAAGGTAATTTTAAGATTAGTCACCTGTTTTACATTTGTTTTTAAATATATATTTGTAATACTTTGTTGCATTGCAGGTAAGACTCAAATGAAGTTATTTCTGGCTTATTTATGCACATAACAGAGGTCACTAGTGGAAGTGTACAAAACTCAGTGCAATACAGTGATCCACTGTGGGATCATAGAAAACATACAGGGAAACTTTAAAAGTTGCTATTAAATGCTTACCTGCATCGCTTGCATTCATTATCACTACTTTGATAATGAATTACATAAGTGTACAAACCTGCCCTGACTTTCCCCAAAATCAAAAAGTGTCTAGGGTGCAAAAGTGCATTATGTTTTAGCATCTATAGAAAGACTAGAAAAATCACCAAAACTGACCATTATCATTTGAAAAAGTAACCTCCAGGCACTGGGCTGTTAATCGTTAAAGTAGACTGGATAAGCAAAGTGTGGGCTTTTCATACAGAGGTATAAACTGTATTTATTGCAAAAAATATATAATGCATTTGAATTTTTTTCCTTTTATTTAAAGGAAGATTTTAGCACTTGGTGAGGAAGAGAATTTAGTTACAGGAAGAGGAGGATGCTGGAGCAGGATCACCAGATTCCTTCACCACAAGAGTGCCTGGTAAAATTATTATTATTATTCACAAGGGATCTAAAGTGGCTGTTGTTGAGGTAAGGATTTACTCTAGCTTTAGCATTATTGAAAATACAGTAAAACGGTTGCCTAAAAACTGCTGGGGTCCCCCGAGTGGCTCCCCTGGTAAAAGCACAGCCTCTTGGTGTGCAGGGTGAGTCATACAGCTCAGGTTTGCATCCTGGCTGTGCTGAGTCACCAAAAAAAATTCTTGGACATTCCAAATTGGAGAGAATTATATTTATCAAAAAATGAAACACTGAGACTGCTAAAGATAATTGTTGGAAGGTACTACACAGATATTACAATTTTAACAAATACATTAAACTGCTATTACTATTAGGAGCTGGATCCAAGCAATATGTGTAATAGGCCTTTAGAAATCTTAACTGGCATGCATTAAATTGAAGATTGAGAAATACAGTTGATATCATGTCTGATTTAGTTGCAGTACTAATACTGCTGTGTAATATGTGACTGTTTTGTTTCATGCTGTTTTTGGTTGGTCCTGCACGTAGCTTCATCATTCACTCTCCTAACCTCCTGTTGCACTCATCGGAGCTTTCGAAGGTATAGTAACATTGTTCATATTGTGCTATACATTTTTTTTTTGGAATGCTCTTGCATTGGCTGTTTGTTCTCGTACTGTTTAGTATATTGTTGCAGTACATAATGTAAATACTGTGGAATACATTTGTTTGTCCTTAAACCTAAGATATACATGCAATTAATTGCTAAAAAAAAAACATTCTATTGTGAATATATATTCTAATGCTTTTTGTTGTTTTCAACATTAATTAGTCATTAGGGTTGACATCTTAGTAACCTTGTATTGCTGTGAGGGGCACGAGTAATCTGTAAATATGATTTTAGATGCAAACTGCGATTCTATTTGCCCAATGCCAAATGATTTGTTTTCATTGTCAGGCACTTTGTTACCACGGTTACCTTCTGAACCAGAAATGACACTACTTACAATTAATATAGAATAGTTTAGACTCAGATGCTGGACAATGCTTTGATCCCTACATGAGCGTTAGCATGAAGGGTGGCTTTTATTTTTTCTAAATATTTTGGCTTGTGATTCAGAACATACTCTACAATTGTTAGGCTGTTCTAATAAAAGGGTTTATATTAATCAACAATAATACTATTTTATTAGACATTTATAAACAGTCTTAGTTTGTCCGTGTAACAAATGTTAGTTTTTGAAATACTTTTTGATATACAGATTATAATTTTTTTGTTATGCAGATTACACACTTTTTGGTGATTGTAGTTATGAAATTTCAAATTGGACAGGAATACAGGTGCTTGATCAGTCTTGCTCTGACTAGGCACTAAATCCCACTTGGAGGGGTTTGATAGACAACACCTCTGTTGTTTACCATTTAAACCACTTCAACATGAGACCATATTACTATGTTAATAATGTTTACTTGTATTGAAATTAGTTGACACAACCTTCAGTCAGCAACATTTGTAGCTGAACACTATCATTTTGTGATGCTGTTTTAATTTTCAGTAAATAGATATTTTTTCAGACAAATTTGAATGGGATTGATTTGAACCATATGCAAGACACTCCCTTGGTTTCACGAAAGGAAGATACATACATTCATTTTAACGTGGACATAGAAATTCAAAAACATCTGGAAAAACTACCTAAAGGTTTGTTCCCTATCTTGCCACTTGACTGAAGTTATTTTGATGTTGACCTATTGTTGCATTGAAATATGTATTGCACAGTAATAGGCCACACAGAAGTGATCTATGTTTTCATTTAACATTTGCTTGAATTCCAAACACAGTTTGACAAGACATCAGTATAATAATGAATTTATTTTTTACTATTGTACAGAATTTAAAAATAAAAGAACAGAAACAGTTTTTTGCTCTGCTTAGTTGAATAAAATACCACCATTAGGTGAAATTTATGGCCCATTCTGTGAATTTGAGAAGTCTCCGGGTTGCATCTGTTGTGTTGGCAAACTAGGGCCTGGAGGATAGTCCCTTGGGCCCATCTGTTGTGGTACTGGGGGGCCTGCTTTGAAGTCTCTGGGACCCATCTGTGGTGGTGGACCTTGTGGGCCTGGATAGTCTCTCATGCCTGGTGGAGGAACAGTCCCAGGAAGCATGTTTTTGGGTGGAAAGGGATAGTCCCAAGGTCCATGTGGTGGTGGAAAACCAGAGGGGAAGTCTCTCATTCCAGGTGCAAAATCCCTTAAGCCAAATGGAGGGGGAGGTCCTGGCCAATAGTCTCTGTGCGGTGGAGGTGGTCCACAACCTAGAGATATTTAAAAAAAAAAAAAAAAAAGAAATCCTAAAACACTAAACGTTGTGATGCAAAGATACTGAGATTAAATATACTGTTATAAAATTGTTTATAATGCTTATGGACTTTCAAAGTTGGGGTTATACCATTTATATTCCCTGGCACTTTTCCAAAAAGGATTTTATTTATTTATTTATTTATTTTTTACCACGAGACAGATCACACTAAGAAATGGCAACTGACGGGTGAAACTGATCCTTGATGAACTAAAATTCACCTACAGTTTATAAAGCCCTGGTACAAATAATTAGCCATGACTGAGATATTCCAGTTACAAAAAACATTGCCTAATTAATCACATGAATAAATGTGGTATACAAAAAATGCTTAAAGTATTACCACTCCAGGGCGGAGCAGGCCCATATAGCATGCGACCATAGGGTCCTCTAACTGGATGTGGAGGTCTGTAGCGAGGGCCTGGGACAGGTAGAGGATGCCCAGCGAAGGGCAGAGGGCCATATCCGTTGGGAGGTCTGGTCATTGGTGGAGGGGCAAATCCTTTTGATGGTGGTGGATGTGCAGGACCGGTCACTGGTGAATTCATGATCGGAGCCCCTGGAAATGATGGTGCATCTTCAGCTTTAGAGTTCATCTAAAAAAATGAATTAAAAAAATCAATTACTTGGCTTAATTTAAACAAAGCAGGTGCACTTGGGAAAAGCTGTTGAGCCATGCCCTCTTCCGTTAGTGATGTATGTTATAATCCACATTTCTGGTGTGCTCCCCATATAAATACATACATTTTTATAAAGCATATCAGTCCCCACAATTAGTTACATACACCATGCAACCCTGCTCTGTATACTCACAGTAGCTGGTTCTTTTGGTGGGGAAGATGATAACGCCTGAGGTTCAACAGGAATTTGCTTTTGAACAGAAGAGGAAAAAGTGAATGAAGAAAGAAAAAATACAGGACAGAGATACAAGAAGAGACAACTTATGTTGTATTACTAGTTATCAAACCATCTCGCTGACTTACCGAGTCATCCAATGGAATGCTAGGCGAGGAAGTCCTTGGGCCACTAGAAATCAATGGTGGGGCACATTCTCCAACATCTAGAACATAAATAAAATGTACTTATGAGTTAGTTACAATTCAGGCCAACATAATACAGTTCTCTGTAAAATAAATCAATTTAAAAAAGCATAGTATCTTGCATGAGCATACCTGCTCTGAATGGAGGTGGAAGTCCATGTTCAGGGCCAGAAAATCGTGTGGAAGTTTCAGGTGGGGGTCTTCTTGGACCAAATTGACCATCCATGTGACCTGTGAAAGGTATTAAATGTTAACATAATGCAAGATGGATTCTTTTAACAAAATGTACGTGACAAAAACAATTTTGCCACAGAAAAATGTCAAGTTTAAAATGAACACATTTTAAAGTGAATTTAAAATAGTTTTAGGACTTCTTGGACAGTATGTCATTTTAAAATGATATACATCTACATATCTGAATTGTGAATTAAGTATTTCATTGAGCAATGTTTTGATTTGGAGGAAATTAGCATTTATTTTCAACAAACTTGTTGGGGTGGGACCAGGTGAATACATTTTTGAAAATGACACAATATACCCTGCAGGTGTGCAAAAAAAAAAAAAAAAAAAAGAATCCTTTTGGGAAGAGGTTGCAACCTTACTTTTTTGGTTTAGAAAATAAAATGAGCAAGTGCTGTATGTATATGAAGATTAGAAGCAGGGGTTACAGTACCGCACGATCTGTGTTTGGAACGTGAACAGTAGATCAGCAGCAGGTAGGAAGTGTTCAAACAATTTGTTAGATAATTATAAATACAGTCATTGCAGTGGGTATGTCTCAAACTTGAATATTGGTTGTCTTAGAATCCTTCTGCCTATCATTTGGCATCTCCAACTGAAAAACTGAATTGCTCTTAACATATACAGTTGTGTATACAGAGAAGCATCTCTACAATGTATTCAATTATTTGGAAGAAAAAAGTAGTTTTAAAAAGTTTTTATGGTAAGGGTTACAATTCTACTGGTTAGACTACCTGACTTACCGAAGGGTTCTCTTCTACCCACAGGAGCAGAAGGAGGGTGCCCAGGGCCCTCAATCATTGGTGGGTGGGAAGGGTCACCTCCACTCACAGGAGGTGGGCCATAGCAGTTGTTATGGTTCAGTGTGCCTGGTTTTAAAAAGAAAATACAATTACCATATCATATGATCAAGGTGATATGAACCTAAAAACACAAAGGGAAAAATATTAGTTTTAAAAAAATAACGCTGGTCTCATTAGTGAAAATGTGAAGATGTAACAACCCAATCTTACCTCTGTGTGGTGGTGGGATCTGTCTATCTGGGCGGCCAGGGGTTGATTTAATTAGGGAAGTTCTTTGGATTTCTTTGAGTTTATCATTAACTTCAACAAGTCTGGGGAAAATAGAAAGAATGATTCACTAGCCATAATTTCAAATACACTTATTTCCTAGAAATAATAATAGAAATGCAAAAGAATGCATTACACATGGATTGAACTTACAACAAATATGCCTGCTAACCAGTATTTTATTATTATTTATTTTTTTAAACCGGATGATACCAATAGTTGAACTTGACAGCTGTGTAAAGTGATAATGAGAATGTGCAATCACTCCTTGTTGCATTCCCAGAAGGGACCAGGTCCAGAACTTGCAGTGTATTTAACAAAAATATTTCCTTCAAAAAGCAGACTTCTGTGTTATTAGCACATAAACCTCAATATAATCAGTGCAAAAACAAAAAACAGAAACAAAGTGGAATGAACCTTATGCTCATAGAGAAAGAAGCCTAAGCAATTTAATTACAGTTCACTATTAGTGCAGAGTTTTCAATTAATTTTAAGGCACGTGGCACTTAGAAGGTAGTAAGGGACACCGATGGAGGAAGTGTGTGTGTGTGGGGGGGGGGGTGCCTCCACTCCCCACCTGCCATATTTTTGAAAAAAATGATTATAATGGTTCATTCTGGCGCAATTTTGGATGTTTAAACATGTGCTAGACTAGTAGTGGTCTGCTTGCAGTGTCTGACAAAGTACTCCATTAGTGCAATGAAAGAGCTTTATTTCAGCTCTGCTCACAGCAAGACAAGATCAACAAGAACAAAATTGACTTTGGAGTATCAAGACCCCTGCAGTACAAGACTGGCTGAAAATGTGTGTGGAATTGGGGACTGCAACTTTATGATCCGACAGCATGTATTGTAATCAGAAGACCTGTCTGTTACATTTTTTTTTTTTACTGAAAAACAAAACTACGAAGTTCAAATTGCAGCATGTTCATTCTGCTATTTTCAATAGTAAATACACCACAGCAAGCACACTGTCACATATTCAAGATATTTTTATTAGCACAATCTGAGAGCTAAATTTAGTGAATTACAGTATTCTGAAAACCCTGTTAGTGTATGCTTTTTATGACAAAATGTATGCAAGTATCAGTTTAGTAGATGCTAGGTATTTGCTATGGTATGAATTTTTGGTATTGACTAGGAAGTGAGGTATTTTACGCCTATTATACTTTTGTTTTAAATCACAAAGCAATTCATTCTGTTTTGAGGATTACTCGATACACAATGAATTACTTTGATAAGATTTCCCTCTGGTGTGGAACGGTAGAAGATGACACTCTCCCTAGGGCAGTGGTTCTCAAACGTATTCGTCACCACCAGTTGTGCAAGAAGGTAGGACGTCATGATTTTTTATTTTATTTATTTTTTTTAAATCTCGACGGACCACAAAATAAACCGTATAGCTTACTGAAAAATAAGAGCACAGGAAAATATCACTAATATTAAAAGAACCGTTTGCCTTCCTTTGTTTTAATGTGCTGGGTGGGCCTGTTTCTGTGGGCAAAGTTATTTTAAAATTGGGGTTTTAAAAAAAGGTTCTAGTTTACTTTTAATAACACAGATTTACTGAGAAAAAAAAAAATAAGTAAAAAAATTCGATGCTTCAGGTGTATTGCGGCTGATTCCTAGAGTAGGCTATTAAATTGTGTTATGTTAGCCTCCATACTGGTCTCATTGCTCCGTAAACAGTGCCAGCATAAACCGCAATGATAGCCTGTTAGTGACCAAGTGTTTAAAAATGCCATTAATGTGTTTTTGTAATGTGAAATAGTCAACTTTTCCTTTGCCTCCTTTTCTGTATCTTTTCATTATCAACAAAAATACATGATTGGCATTTTTAAATGCTTGGTCACTAACAAGGCTAACATTGCAGGTTATGTCAGCTCTGTTTATGGAGCGATTTGAGACCAGCACGGAGGCTTCATTCACTTTAATTACAATAAATGGAAACGTTGAAAGCCTCCAGTTTAATGTTTACAACAAATAGAACCTTGTTTGGGAAGAACTATTTTCCTCCAAAGTGGAAGGATATATAACAAATCTTTCCTTTTTTTTATTGTATCTGTTTTATAAGCGTGATAACACACTCCAGGAATTGTGCGCTGTGTTGCATTAACAGCTTTGTTAGCTGAAGGCACTCAGCTTCACTTCATGCCTCCAACCCAAATACTGCCGTAAGTCAATGTGATGCAGCACACGCCATGTCATGTGTTATCCCTCACTTTACAAATTGCTGTGTGGAGTGCACATGAGCACAATGCACGAAAACTACCTCGTAAAGAATACATTTTAGACACTCCAAAACTATACATGATGGAGAGTTTAGACCTTTTTTTAAATTTGGAGATATTCTCCATGTATGCATTTTCTTCCTACTTCTGTAGCTGACTTTTTAAGGTCTACCATTTTGGGTTTGCAGTGGGATCTATAAACTATGCTGCCGCTTCCTTTCAGTAATTATGTAAGCTTTCAAAGGACCAACTAAAGGGGGCCACCAGTGGTCCATGGACCATAGATTGTGAACCACTGCTTTAGGGTATTACGCTTAGTGTGAACCGATATTACAAACACACAGAATTCCCAAAATTCAATTTGGACGCAACTCACTTTTGTCTTAGGTTTGAAGTTTCTCTCTTCTCTTCCACTAAAGTCCTTTCAGCAGCTCGTGCATTAAGCTGTTGAAAATAAAGTCAAAATGGTCAGTATTACGCCATTTTACCATTAAGAAATATTAATTTAAAATGAAATTACAAACGTTTAAGTATTCAATTATTTCTAGTCATAGTGTTTGTCTAAATTAAGTAATTGTGTTTAATTGATATGGATGGCATTTATTGTTCATGGGCAAAAAGTACACGGACGAAAGTATTCTTGCAATCTTTAAAAAAATAAAAATAAAAAAAGAAATTTGGTAAGCCAGTCAAAAAAACGTAGATAAATTGCAAGCAAGAGGTCAAAAGCAAGTAAATCACAGAAGGTTTCAATTTAGTTTTTTTTTTTTTTTTTTTTACAGATTACCAATAAAAATGTGTATTTCTCAGAAATACATTGGAGAAAAAGTGACCATTTTAGCTACATAATAGAATTGTATCCCGAGTTGGATCTGTACAACTGTCAAGAAAAAAACTAAACAAACAAAAAAAAAAACGTGTGAACAGACATCCTTGGTTATTGTATGGAAAGGCGGAAGCGGTCTGTTTTTTGTAATTCCTCCCCGATTTCTTGAATTCTTTGCTTGTAAATCTTTAATTCTTCTCGTGCTTGCACAGCCTTGCTATCGACTTCAGATAGTTTCTGCTCCTTTTCACGACGCTCATACTCTTCGGACACAATCAAAGACATTTCTTCCTTCCGTAAGAAGGATAGAAGGAAAATTCACAACGTTTTAATTTGTTAGACATCAATAGGGTAATAGTACATGACAATTCACAGAGCATCAGGAAAAATTTACATTTGTTGCCTCCGCGTGCAATTTGTCATATCCCGGATAATGACAGATTTTGCGAACACTACACAAAAATTTTGTTTAGTTCCCATAAGAATTCCCCAGTTTGATTAAACGTTTGTCAATCCTTTTCTCAACTTGGTCAGAGAGTGTTAAGTCGTCCTGTCTACGAACTTTATGGTGACGACCTCACGAAGAGAAAAGACAACCATGTTTAATAGGTACTGCAGTCAAAGCGATAAGGTACCAGAACTTAAGGTTAAAGCTCTACCCCTGAATGAGCAAAGTTTCTTTCCTACTGGTTACGAGGTCGAAAACATACGAGACTTTTTAGCCTAATTTATGCTAGATCTTGACCCAATCTCAGCTTTGTAAGTCGTACTTGTTTTTATGTTCATGGCAGGTCAAACCACAGACCTAAACGAAGTCGGTCATCAATAACCGGAATATAGCCAGAGCCATAGGAATTGTAACAGTCTCACAGAATAGTATATTTTTTATTTACATTCGTTTTTTTTTTTTAGGGGTACATAAGACTTTTGTCGGTATCTATGTCGCCCTTAATTAATATTTGTTAGATGGTGTTAGAATATGATCGATTTAGTCCTTCATTATAAAAACTACACTTTGCAACATAATTTGTTTTATTTTTCTTATTTCATAATAATAATAATAATAATAATAATATAATAATAATAATATATAAGTAGATAATAATAATATAATTTCTGCCCTGATCATATTCAACTTCAGTTTCCAACGATGCCAATACCGTGTTAGTACGTTTTAACAACTTACAACTTCCTGCTCCGAGTCCGATCAGCTTAGAAGATTTCATTTTGAGGAGCCACCCGTTTACCACATTTGCACCGGCCGAGACAGTTTTGGCCCAGTCTGTGCCCAGACATAACCCCTGACTGTAATGTGTGCCTGATGATTCATCATCACCCCTTTTTCCGTATGTGACTTTCAATTGTGTTCCGGGTGTCTCCCCAGCAATTCAAGGTTATTACCACCATACGAACATGATCAGGCGTACTGTTGATGATACTATTTAAATCCAGATCAAAAGATTTCCTTCTGAGGGGGTGAACACCGTCCTTGTTTAAAGTAAAGTGCTTTTGGACCTGAAGGCTAGGTTCTTTATATATCCATCTCTAGGGTTTTATCATTTTTCCATAGAAAACAACGAACTATATTTCTTTCTTCACTCACTGGCGGCCATAAGGAACTCTGAATCCGTTAAAATACAGTATATAACACCCAATCAAATTTAATTACCAAAATTACACCCAGTGCATTATTATGCATAGCATAACACTTTAATTAAAACCCGCTCATACGATTTGGGTTATTTTATATTGAATGGCGCCAACTCACCCAACAAATCACTCTGCAGTTAAAACTTGCTGAACACATCGATACGGTTTTGTACGTAAAACAAATGTGAATACAACAGCAAACTGGGAAGACTTAACAATTGTACTGTTTCTGACTGGGACAAAAAATGAAGGCTAAAACACTTACAATGACAC